>NW_028318224.1:757500-1047500 GCF_062004578.1 Staurois parvus
ATAAGGATTTTCAATTACCATTTTGGTGCAAATATTTTTTCTGCGGCCCGCACAGATGCACGTAGCATTGTATGGATCAACTTAATTAATATAAGTACAGGAAACAGGACCACCGCCAAGAATAATCCCAGTCCCGTATTTTCCTTTAACCCTTACCTTCCTCCAATGGAAGGCGGAAAGTGTTTCCAGCGTGCGTGTTTTACGGTCAGTATTTTTCCTTCTTCTATTACACATGCAGTGGTGTTGGACGACCCGTTTTGATGCCTTAAAAAGGAACCCCGGAAATGTAAAGAGATCCACCATTGCTAACCTTTTTCTGAAAACTTTAAGGGGTTCTACTCCATTTGTTGTAGAATAATGTTAGCAGACACTTACCTGCTTCTCTTCTGGACATACTGAGCTAGGTCACTGCAGTGCTGTTGCTGAGATTATGTGCAAAGTGGGAGTGGCTGACTACCAGTCACATGACTAAACCGAGTGTTTTAATAGGAAAGATTCAACTGCGCCAGCATGAGCGTCCCTCAAGACGTCTGCCACTCCTCCACCAGGGAGGAAACTTTCACTGTTGTAAACCCAAAGCAACTTGGCAATTTGCGCATTTGAATAGCTCTGACATATACCGCAGTGTTGTACAGAGAACACTGAGCCAGTCACATCGGTCTCTGTACCAGAGGAGCTTACACTCTAATACCCCTTCCCCCTGTAGTCACATGCTATTATTATTATTATACATTTATATAGCTCTGACATATACCACAGCACTGTACAGAGAACACTGAGCCAGTCACATCAGTCTCTGTACCAGAGGAGCTTACACTCTAATGTCCCACATTACTCACACACTAATATACACTGATATAGCTCTGACATATACTGCAGTGTTGTACAGAGAACACTGAGCCAGTCACATCGGTCTCTGTACCAGAAGAGCTTACACTCTAATACCCCTTCCCCTTGTAGTCACATGCTATTATTATTATTATACATTTATATAGCTCTGACATATACCGCAGTGTTGTACAGAGAACACTGAGCCAGTCACATCAGTCGCTGTACCAGAGGAGCTTACACTCTAATGTTCCACATTACTCACACACTAATATGCATTTATATAGTTCTGACATATACCGCAGTGCTGTACAGAGAACGCATCAATTTCGGGGAGGGGGAGGAGGAGGAGAAGGAGAAGAATGAGGAGGAGGAGGAGAAGGAGAAGGAGAAGGAGGAGAAGGAGAAGGAGGAGAAGAAGGAGGAGAAAAAGGAGGAGGAGAAGGAGGAGAAGGAGGAGAAGGAGGAGGAGGAGGAGGAGAAGGAGGAGAAGGAGGAGAAGGAGGAGAAGAAGGAGGAGAAAGAGGAGGAGGAGAAGGAGGAGAAGGAGAAGAAGGAGGAGAAGGAGGAGGAGGAGAAGGAGGAGGAGGAGAAGGAGGAGGAGAAGAAGGAGGAGAAGGAGGAGGAGGAGAAGGAGGAGGAGAAGGAGAAGGAGGAGGAGGAGAAGGAGGAGGAGAAGAAGGAGGAGAAGGAGGAGGAGGAGAAGGAGGAGGAGAAGGAGAAGAAGGAGGAGAAGGAGGAGGAGGAGAAGGAGGAGGAGAAGGAGAAGTAGAAGAAGAAGAAGAAATTTTATTCTGCTAAAGTGAATCGATCATAGGAATGGGAGACACCTGAATCCTTCCTATGGACTGGTAGGAAGTCCAGTCCGCTATTATATTTTATATGAAAAGTCTTGCGGTTGCAACAAATGTATCCATTTGTATCCGAATAAAAACATTGTCATCCCAATAATGTATTTGTATCGCTGTCACATTGTATGGTGCGCTCCCCTGTCACATTGTATGGTGCGCCCCCCTGTCACATTGTATAGTGCGCTCCCCTGTCACATTGTATGGTGCGCTCCCCTGTCACATTGTATGGTGCGCTCCTCTGTCACATTGTATGGTGCGCTCCCCTGTCACATTGTATGGTGCGCTCCCCTGTCACATTGTATGGTGCGCTCCCCTGTCACATTGTATGGTGCGCTCCCCTGTCACATTGTATGGTGCGCTCCCCTGTCACATTGTATGGTGCGCTCCCCTGTCACATTGTATGGTGCGCCCCCTGTCACATTGTATGGTGCGCCCCCTGTCACATTGTATGGTGCGCTCCTCTGTCACATTGTATGGTGCGCTCCCCTGTCACATTGTATGGTGCGCTCCCCTGTCTCTGCAAGGGACAGAAGTTATGGGGTTAATGCCAGCTATAGACGGGTCGAAAATCGGCCGATTTTTTTAACTTTGGTGGTAACGTCGGCCGATCGAACAACCGATTTTTCATTTTGTTTTTTTTTAAATCGGCCGATGTTCGACCCGTCTATGGCCTGCTTAATGTGACTCTTGCCTAGGGGCCTGTGATCAGCCACTGAGTATGATTGGTCTATACAAACAATCCCAGTGTAGGGGCCTGTGCTGCAGAGATTAGAGTGTAAGCTCCTTTGAGACAGAGATGGATGTGAGTGGTGCCGTTTGTAGTGACCTGTCAGAGCTATACCAATATGACCAATGAATGGCGGTACTCCCATTTACTTCATTTAAAGTATCAAAATAAAGAAAAGTTGGATTTGCAGGTGTTGCGTGCTCAGAATCGGTCTGCGCGGTGCGCGGCGCAGATGGCCATGAGCGTGTGATCGAGAGCCGGGAGCATTGTGATTTCTCTCCATTCATTCAGCTGGAAGCAAAAAACTTAAATAAAAAGGGAATTAGCGCTGAGAAGAAGCTCGTTGGTTTTATCAGTCTGAACACGGAGTACAATTAGATGGAAGCTATGGTAATTAATCCCCTCTATTGAAACATTAATCAAGCCCGTTATGTGAAACAATTTATTTTATACACACAAATCCGACGTATAGATTGAAGTGAAGCGCTCCATGTGCGACGGGAAGGAGTCCCCGCCAGGCTGGCGGAAAGCGTTATCACCGTCCGTGGGGCTGGATTGGGAACATTAGAACGGTGGCCCTTAATGGCCGTTGAAGTTTCCTGGGTCGTGTGGAAGATGGATTTGTTGTGACAAGTTTAAGAGGTGCTTTTAGTCTGCAAAAAAATACATCGATCTCTATGAAGGCTCCACCAAAAACTGATACCTGAGTGTTTAATACATGCTGGAGAATGAAACACCCTGACGGCCTCTCCTATCTCCTGGGGCTCTATTAGTGAGATCTCTGTGCTGAGTTCCCGGGTCTGTACACCCGCTGTGCCCATTATAAGGGGTTCCCACCATCCCTGCACTGAGTTCCCAGGTCTGTACACTCGTTGTGCCCATTATGAGGGGTTTCCACCCTCCTTGTGCTGAATTCCCAGCTCTGTACACCGGATGTGGGGTTTCCACCATTCCTGCACTGAGTTCCTGGGTCTGTACACCCGCTGTGCCCATTATGAGGGGTTCCCATCATCCCTGTGCTGCGTTCCGGGTCTGTACACTTGCTGTGCTCATTATGATGGGTTTCCTCCATCCCTGTGCTGAATTCCCCGGTCTGTACACCCGCTGCGCCCATTATGAGGGGTTCCCAGTGTCTCTGTGCTAAGTTCCTGGCTCTGTACACCAGCTGTGCCCATTATGAGGGGTTCCCACCATTCCTGCGCTGAGTTCCCGGGTCTGTACACCTGCTGTACCCGTTATGAGGGGTTCCCACCATCCCTGTGCTGAGTTCCCGGGTCTATACACCCGCTGTGCCCATTATGAGGGGTTCCCACCATCCCTGTGCTGTGTTCCTGGGTCTGTACACCTGCTGTGCCCATTATGAGGGGTTCCCACCATCCCTATGCTGTGTTCCCGGGTCTGTACACCTGCTGTACCCATTATAAAGGGATCCCACCATCCCTGTGCTGAGGTCCCGGGTCTGTACACCTGCTGTGCCCATTATGAGGGGTTCCCACCATCCCTGTACTGAGTTTCGGGTCTGTACACCCGCTGTGCCCATTATGAGGTGTTCCCACCATCCATGTGCTGAGTTCCCAGGTCTGTACATTGGCTGTGCCCATTATGAGGGGTTCCCACCATCCCTGTGTTGTGTTTCTGGGTCTGTACGCCTGCTGTGCCCATTATGAGAGGTTCCCACCATCCCTGTGTTGTGTTCCCGGATCTGTACACCCACTGTGCCGATTATGAGGGGTTCCCACCATCCCTGTGCTGTGTTCCCGGATCTGTATACCCGCTGTGTCCATTATTTGGGGTTCCCACCATCCCTGTGCTGTGTTCCCGGATCTGTACACTGGATGTGCCCATTATGAGGGGTTCCCACCATCCCTGTGCTGTGTTCCCGGATCTGTACACTGGATGTGCCCATTATGAGGGGTTTCCACCATCCCTGTGCTGTGTTCCTGGGTCTGTACACCCGATGTTCCCATTATGAGGGGCGCCCACTAAGACAATTGCATAAAACGAATATCACACTATACTGTATAAGAATAATAAATATAAATGCTATTATAATATGACTCTATATAAGACTCACGTCTATACCCTGTATATGGCTACAAAGGGTTCTCTCCATTACCGTGAGGCCTGTTGATCGGAAACCTCTCGGATAAACTTTTTTTTTTGTATTTTCGTAGATTGGGTGGCAGAGTCGGTGTATTTCGGTGAGTGCACATGTCTGCCTGGCATCTGAATCCCCGCTCTGAGCAACATGCGGGAACACGTGTCATGTATGGAGCAGACAGACCTCTGATCACTCTGTCACTCGCCCTCCCTGGCGTCATCCTCTCCCTACACGCTGTGCGCTCAGCGAGCAGATAATTGCTTGTTTATGGGGTTGTGACTATATATAGAGGAAGAGAGGGACGGGGGGGGGGGGGGAGAGCGAAAGAGAGACACAGGGACAGAATGGAGCGCAGGACGCAGGGGGGGCTATTCACCTAAATGACCAATATGGCTCATTCACCTTATATGGTATTATTCCAAAGGATGTGAGCAAAGGGGCCCCGGGGTCCACATACTGCTCAGACAGGAATATGTACCCCTGCACACACTAAGAAGAAAATGCATGCTGAAGAAGAGAGAGAAGGAGAGAGAAGGAGAGAGAGAGAGGAGGAGATAGAGGGGGAGAGAGGAGGAGGGGGGGAGAGAGAGAGAAGGAGAGAGAGGGGGGAGAGAGAAGGAGAGAGGAGAGAAGAAGGGAGAGGGAGAGAGAGGGAGAGGGGGAGAGAGACGGAGAGGAGAGATAGAGAGGGATGGAGAGAGGAGAGAAAAGAGAAAGAGAGAGAAAAGGAGAGAGAGAGGGGGGAGAGAGAGAAGGAGAGAGAAAAACAAGAGAGAGAAAGTAAAAAGTGAAAATGATAGAAATCAAGGAGAGAGAGAGGTGGGAGAGAGGGGGAAAGAGAGAGAGAGAGGGGAGAGAGAGAGTGAGGGGGGGTGGAGAGAGGGGGAGAGAGGGCAGAGGGAGAGAGAGGGGGAGAGAGGGGGGAAGAGAGAGAGGGAGAGAGAGGGGGAGAGAGGGGGGAAGAGAGGGGGGATAGAGGGGGGAAGAGAGAGGGGGAGAGATGGAGGGAAGAGAGGGGGAGAGCGCGGGGGGGGGGGGGGGGAGAGAGGAGAGGGAGAAGGAGAGAGATATAGAAGGAGAGAGAAAAACAAGAGAGAGAAAGTAAAAAGTGAAAATGATAGAAATCAAGGAGAGAGAGAGGGGTGGGGGAGAGGGGGAAAGAGAGAGGGGGGGGAGAGTGAGAGGGGGGTGGAGAGAGGGAGAGAGAGGGGGAGAGAGGGGGGAAGAGAGGGGGAGAGAGGGGGGGAGAGAGGGGGGAGAGAGAGAGGGGGGGGAGAGAGAAGGAGATATATATAGAAGGAGAGAGAAAAACAAGAGAGAGAAAGTAAAAAGTGAAAATGATAGAAATCAAGGAGAGAGAGAGGGGGGTGGGGGAGAGGGGGAAAGAGAGAGGGGGTGAGAGGGGGGGGGCAGAGGGAGAGAGAGGGGGAGAGAGGGGGGGGAGAGAGAGCGCGGGGGGGGGAGAGATAGGGAGGAAGGAAGGAAGGAAAAAGAAAGAAAGAAAGACAGGCAAGAGGGAATATTGAAGGGAAAAAGGAAGGCAGGGAGGGAGGAAGAAGGGAGGAGGAAAGAAATGATGAATGGATTAGAAGGAGAGAGAGAGAAATAAAGGTGGGGGGGGGGGCAAAGGAAGGAAGGACTGGAAGAAGGAATTGAAGGAAAGAAGAGAGGAAAAAAGAAAGAAAGCAAGAAAGAAAAGAGGGGAAGGAAGGAAGAAAAAGAAAAAGGAAAGAAGGGAATGAGGGAGGAATGAACAAAAGAAGGAAGGAAAGGAAAGAAAAGGAGGGAAAAAGGAAGGCAGGGAGGGAGGAAGAAGGGAGGAGGAAAGAAATGATGAATGGAACAGAAGGAGACAGAGAGAAAGAAAGGTGGGGGGGGGGATGAAGGAAGGAAGGACTGGAAGAAGAAATGGAAGGAAAGAAGAGAGGAAGAAAGGAAGGCAACTTAGGAAAAGAAAAGAAAGAAATAAAAACAGAACGTAATGAAAGAAGAAGGGGAAGGGCGGAAGGAAGGAAGGAAGGAAGGAAGGCAGGAAGGAAGGAAGGAAGGAAGGAAGGAAGGAAGGCAGGAAGGAAGGAAGGAAGGAAGGAAGGAAGGAAGGAAGGAAGGAAGGAAGGAAGGAAGGAAGGAAGATGGATTGATCGTTGGGTCATAGAAGATTTCATGTATCTGTTCTCATTGCACGTTCTTTAAACGGTTTGCTTCACACCATATCCCCTTCCACAAGCGTGAGTGTAAATAGGCTACAGAGATGCGCTCTAAATCCTGGAACCCGTGTGGCCCCCTGGAGCCCAGACCACACAATAATAGTCTCATTTAAGATTTGATGATGGGCCATCTTTCCCAATGAGTGCAGCAAGGGGATGAAAGGAGCGGCTCACCATCTGCCGGAGGAAACAATGGTAATATCGGCTGCGTGGCTGCATCTGGCAAGGGGAGGCCGAGCCAGGAACGCGGAGCGCAGACAATGCCCAGAACACACTCACACCCGTGTGCTGCAAGGTTGAAACATTTCAGAAAAGGTTGGTCACCCCATTTACAGAACTCGGGTGCAGTTCTAGGTGGAGGTTGTATTTCAGAGTGGAGAGATATACATTCAGTAATCCCCTTCACCTCTGAGGAGTCTACAGAAGAGTCCGGTGACATGGAATCCCGCAGCCTCCACTCTCATTACTACATGGGGCTTTCCAGAAGCAGAGCTGATCTTCTCACTGCTGTCTGTTCCCTCCTGTACTGGTGACCACTGCACCCCCACCCACTTCTCGTATGGGTGACACGGGGACAGGAAGCGAAGGAGAATTTTCTCAATGGTGTCACATACAGAAAAAGAAATGGTAAATGATGGAACTCTTCTCTCTAGCCAAATCATCTAGTCTGGCTGGGCAGAAGACCTGCTTTTGCTCTGCTGCAGTCAACACTTGGACTTAGCTAACATGGGTGGCAAGGGGGCAGTAACACCAGGTGGGTGATCCACGTTTTTAACTCCCCTCCAAATTGCCCTCCTACAAGAAAAAAAAAAAAGTGGCCTTTCAGGTCCATTTATGTTGCTGTAGCTGCAGCTCTTTGCAGTGTGGCAAATTTAACTTCATTTACCGCTTGTCAAATGCAGCCACTGAAGTCAGGGTAACGGCATGCCCACCAGTTGGCACGTGGTCGTGGTGCAGTATTGTAATGCAAAAAATATAGGCATTCAGGCGTTGTCAGTATTGCCTCTGAAAAGCAGTCCGCCACAGATCTCTTTTCAGAGGGGTGGTAACACCACCTGTGTGAATGAAGCCTTACAGGTCTTGTCCCTTCTCCAGCCTGTGACTGGGTAGTGAAAGGAGAAACAGCAGATTGATGAGCTCATCTCTGCTTTCCCCTCCTATCAGCATGCTTTTTGCAATCACATGAGCAGGGCCGTGGATAAGGGGGTACCACCAGTCCTCCTGGACAGGGCCCAGGCCAGCCAGGGGGCCCAGCCAGCTGAATGAATGCGATGTGGGCAGGGAGGGACAGGGGATCTGATCCCCTGTATGGCTTTTCTGAAGCAGCTGAAAGTTGGCTTCCTCTCCTCTCCCTCCCGTTGGCTTTCAACTGCTGCAGAGAGAGACATACAGGGGATCTGTTCCAGTAATTGCCCCCCCCGCCACACCCATCACCCTCCCTGTGCGTATGTTTCCCCCTGCTGCTCATGCCCGCCTCCTTTCCTTCCCACTGGCAGCTGCAAGCACACAGTAGGATCCTTCAGGATGGAGAGTGGGGGAAGGGTCTAGTAAACATGTCACATTTACCAGCCCCTTCTTTTCCTGAATGAACACAATGAGTGATTGGTACCAATCATTCACTGGGTTCATTCAGAACTGAAGCATAGTAAACTGTTTTGGTTTTTTTTCGAGGGGGGGTGGCTGTCAGGTTGGCTGTATGGGACCCCGTGGTTTCTATCAGGAGCCCCGTACTGCAGCACAGCTAGTTGGCTCCTTGTGCTGCTTCTCCTTGTCCCAGTCTGAGCACTGCTCTATATGGGCTGCAAGAGGCTGATACCAAGTCAAATGAAATTGCTTACATAAAACAATGTATTTAATAATGTATAATAAAGAGTGCGTCGATTTTTATTTTTAACTGGTTACGGTGTCACAGTAGCTGCCCACATGGAAGAAAAATATATCTGAAATATATTTTAATAATATTGTTCCCAATAGATTGCCATATATTTGAGATGCTAAAATTTTGGCCTTATTCAATATATTTCAAAATATATTTCAAGAAATATATATATACATTGCATGTTGAAATGCGTTTTTATTACAAAATATATGAAAAATGTTTTTAAAAATACATTTCAAACATACTGTATGTCTTTAAAAATACAAATCTACATTTTTGGAATGCATTATTATTATTATACAGGATTTATATAGCGCCAACGGTTTGCTCAGTGCTTTACATTATAAATATAATATATATATATATATATATATATATATATATATATACAGATATACATACACACACAGCATGTTGAAATGCATGTTTATTACGAAATATTTAAAAATATTTTTTAAAAATACATTTCAAATATACTGTATGTCTTTAAAAATACAAATCTGCATTTTTGGAATCCATTTACAAGTATATGTAAAAATATATGTCAAAATGATGTTTTTATACGTTTACAAAAAAAAATCTGAAGAATATATTTTAAAAAAATATATATTTTTAAACATATATTTTTTAAAATATATTCTTAAGATTTTTTTTAACCTACAAAAAAGTCGTTTTAACGTATGTTTTTACATATATTTGTAAATGCATTCTAAAAATGTAGATTTTTAAAAACAGTATTTTTTAAAAAATATTTTTCATATATTTAGTAATAAAAATGCATTTCATACTAACTATATATATATATATATATATATATATATATATATATATTTGGTTTTTTTTTTTGTAGAAATATATTCTTCAGATTTTTTTTAACCTATAAAAAAGTCGTTTTAACGTATGTTTTTACATATATTTGTAAATGCATTCCAAAAATGTAGATTTTTAAAGACACAGTATTTTTTAAACATATTTTTCATATATTTTGTAATAAAAATGCATTTCATACTAACTATATATATATATATATATATATATATTTTTTTTTTTTTTTTTGTAGAAATATATTCTTCAGATTTTTTTTAACCTATAAAAAAGTCGTTTTAACGTATGTTTTTACATATATTTGTAAATGCATTCCAAAAATGTAGATTTTTAAAGACACGGTATTTTTTAAACATATTTTTCATATATTTTGTAATAAAAATGCATTTCATACTAACTATATATATATATATATTTATATATAATATATTTTTTTTTGTAGAAATATATTCTTCAGATTTTTTTTAACCTATAAAAAAGTCGTTTTAACGTATGTTTTTACATATATTTGTAAATGCATTCCAAAAATGTAGATTTTTAAAGACACAGTATTTTTAAAAAATATTTTTCATATATTTTGTAATAAAAATGCATTTCATACTAACTATATATATATATATATATATATATATATATATATATATATATATATATATATATATATATTTATATATAATATATATATATTTTTTTAAATATATTCTTCAGATTTTTTTTAACCTATAAAAAAGTTGTTTTAACGTATGTTTTTACATATATTTGTAAATGCATTCCAAAAATGTAGATTTTTAAAGACACAGTATTTTTTTTAAATATTTTTCATATATTTTGTAATAAAAATGCATTTCATACTAACTATATATATATATATATATATATATATATATATTTATATATAATTTATTTTTTTTGTAGAAATATATTCTTCAGATTTTTTTTAACCTATAAAAAAGTCGTTTTAACGTATGTTTTTACATATATTTGTAAATGCATTCCAAAAATGTAGATTTTTAAAGACACAGTATTTTTTTTTAAATATTTTTCATATATTTTGTAATAAAAATGCATTTCATACTAACTATATATATATATATATATATATATATATATATATATATATATATTTATATATAATATATTTTTTTTTGTAGAAATATATTCTTCAGATTTTTTTTAACCTATAAAAAAGTCGTTTTAACGTATGTTTTTACATATATTTGTAAATGCATTCCAAAAATGTAGATTTTTAAAGACACGGTATTTTTTAAACATATTTTTCATATATTTTGTAATAAAAATGCATTTCATACTAACTATATATATATATATATATATATATATATATATATTTTTTTTTTGTAGAAATATATTCTTCAGATTTTTTTTAACCTATAAAAAAGTCGTTTTAACGTATGTTTTTACATATATTTGTAAATGCATTCTAAAAATGTAGATTTTTAAAAACAGTATTTTTTAAAAAATATTTTTCATATATTTTGTAATAAAAATGCATTTCATACTAACTATATATATATATATATTTATATATAATATATTTTTTTTTGTAGAAATATATTCTTCAGATTTTTTTTAACCTATAAAAAAGTCGTTTTAACGTATGTTTTTACATATATTTGTAAATGCATTCCAAAAATGTAGATTTTTAAAGACACAGTATTTTTAAAAAATATTTTTCATATATTTTGTAATAAAAATGCATTTCATACTAACTATATATATATATATATATATATATATATATATATATATATATTTTTATATATAATATATATATTTTTTTTTAAATATATTCTTCAGATTTTTTTTAACCTATAAAAAAGTAGTTTTAACGTATGTTTTTACATATATTTGTAAATGCATTCCAAAAATGTAGATTTTTAAAGACACAGTATTTTTTTTAAATATTTTTCATATATTTTGTAATAAAAATGCATTTCATACTAACTATATATATATATATATATATATATATATATATATTTATATATAATTTATTTTTTTTGTAGAAATATATTCTTCAGATTTTTTTTAACCTATAAAAAAGTCGTTTTAACGTATGTTTTTACATATATTTGTAAATGCATTCCAAAAATGTAGATTTTTAAAGACACGGTATTTTTTAAACATATTTTTCATATATTTTGTAATAAAAATGCATTTCATACTAACTATATATATATATATATATATATATATATATATTTTTTTTTTTTTTGTAGAAATATATTCTTCAGATTTTTTTTAACCTATAAAAAAGTCGTTTTAACGTATGTTTTTACATATATTTGTAAATGCATTCCAAAAATGTAGATTTTTAAAGACACGGTATTTTTTAAACATATTTTTCATATATTTTGTAATAAAAATGCATTTCATACTAACTATATATATATATATATATATATATATTTATATATAATATATATTTTTTTGTAGAAATATATTCTTCAGATTTTTTTTTAACCTATAAAAAAAGTTGTTTTAACGTATATTTTTACATATGTTTGTAAATGCATTCCAAAAATGTAGATTGAATACATTTTTAAAGACAAAGTATTTTTTAAAAATATTTTTCATATATTTTGTAATAAAAATGCATTTCATACTAACTATATAAATGCATTCCAAAAATGTAGATTTGTATTTTTGAAATATGTTTGAAATACATTTTTACAAATATTTTTCATATATTTTGTAATAAAAACGCATTTTAACATGCAGAATATATATATATATATATATATATATATATATATTTCTTGAAATATATTTTGAAATATATTGAATACGGCCAAAATTGTAGCATTTCAAATATTTGTCAATATATTTGGGAAGAATATTTTTAAAATATGTTTCAAATATATTTTTCTTCCATGTGGGTGCTTAGCGGTGTTCCTCCATAACAAATCCATATAAGCGCTCGGCGTGCGGCTTTATTGTACGGATCACGCTGCCTAGCAATAACATATAGGATGTAGGTCTGCATAACTTATCTCCCCCCTGTGTAACGTAACCCTCCATCCCTCACGTAGGTCGGCCCGGTGTGAGTTATATGGCTATTATATTATAAGCAGGCTTGATGGAGAGCCCCCACGGACTGTATATCCTCGGAATACGCCTATTCCCTTGTAAATTTGCAGGATTTGGGGGGTGAGGGGAGACTATAGAGGGGATTTGGCAGAATTACAGCGTCTTGGTGCTCTCCGAGCTGCAGGAGTCCCGCTGCGTGAAGCACATATACGGAGTCGTACGCTGCAAGATCATGTTTATTGCTTAATAACCGTGTTTCTGGAAAAAAAATGGGACAAAGGAGGTTAAAATCAAATGTCTTTATCTAGAATTGGCATAAAAAATGAGCCAGTCTTCCAGATGGTTTTATTTATTTCAGGTACTTGTATATCGCCGTCAATTTACGCAGCGCTTTACATATATATTGTACATTCACATCAGTCCCCGCCCCCGAGGAGCGTACAATCTAAGGTCCCTAACTCACATTCATACATACACATACTAGGGACAATTTAGACAGGAGCCAATTCACCTACCAGCATTTATTTGGAGTGTGGGAGGAAACCGGAGTACCCGGAGGAAACCCACACAGGCACAGGGAGAACATGCAAACTGCAGGCAGGTGGTTACATAGTTAGACCAAAAAAATGGGGGAAAAAATAGGCAAAGGGAAAAAATGGACTTTAGAGGCAAAGAAACCATAAACACAAATCAGTAAAACCACTCGTACTTTATTATGACGATGAGACTTTTTGTTAAAAATTCCATTGTACAATGTCCCCACGGACAATACATACTAGAAAATGGGATGTGTGACATTGTCCGCAGGGACATTGTACAATGGAATTTTTAACAAAAAGACTCATCGTCATAATAAAGTCCATTTTTTCCCTTTGCCTATTTTTTCCCCCATTTTTTTGGTCTAACTATGTAACCACCTGCCTGCAGTTTGCATGTTCTCCCTGTGCCTGTGTGGGTTTCCTCCTATATGTTATTGCTAGGCAGCATGATCCGTACAATAAAGCCGCACGCCGAGCGCTTATATGGCCTTGTTATGGAGGAAAGCTGCTAAGCACCATTATAGAAGAAAAATATATTTGAAACATATTTTAAAAATATTCTTCCCAAATATATTGACAAATATTTGAAATGCTACAATTTTGGCCGTGTTCAATATATTTCAAAATATAATGCAAGAAATATAGATATACATTGCATGTTGAAATGCGTTTTTATTACAAAATATATGAAAAATGTTTTTAAAAATACATTTCAAACATACTGTATGTCTTTAAAAATACAAATCTACATTTTTGGAAGGCATTATTATTATTATTATACAGGATTTATATAGCGCCAACGGTTTGCTCAGTGCTTTACATTATAGTGGGAGACAATACAGTAACAAATATACGTTAAAACAACTTTTTTTATAGGTTAAAAAAAATCTGAAGAATATATTACTAAAAAAAAAATATATATATATATATATATATATATATATATACCGTATTTGCCGGCGTATAAGACGACTTTTTACCCCTTGAAAATCTTCTCAAAAGTCGGGGGTCGTCTTATACGCCGGTATACGGCATACTGACACTTTTTAGGGGGGCGGCGCGTTGCCGCCGCCGCCCCCCCCCCTTCCCCCAATGGAAGGGACACTAAGTACAGGGGTGGGCAGCGGCTGTTTCTTACCTGGTTCCGGTCCCACGACGATCTGGTCCAGAAAGCGCGGCTGCGCCTTCAGTTCGGCCACCGGATGTTCGTGCGGCTGCTCGGCTCCGCCTCCTCACCAGTGATTGGCCACCAGAACTGTAGCTCAGGAAAGGCACACAGGCGGCCAATCACCGGCGAGGGGGTGGAGCCGAGCGGCCCCGCGAAAATCGAGTGCAGGACCAGCAGGTAAGTGGTCAGTGTAGAGGTGCTGCTGCAACCACATATGCTGGCTGCAGCAGCACCATACGAGAACAGGGTCAGCAAGTGTCAGTGGGAGGAATAGTGCCCCATCATTGGTGTCACTGATACCAATGATGGAGCACTATTCCTCCCACTGACACCAATGATGGGGCACTATTCCTCCCACTGATACCAATGATGGGGCACTATTCCTCCCACTGACACCAACGATGGGGCACTATTCCTCCCACTGACACCAACGATGGGGCACTATTCCTCCCCCCCACTGACACCAACGATGGGGCACTATTCCTCCCCCCCACTGACACCAACGATGGGGCACTATTCCTCCCCCCCACTGACATCAACGATGGGGCACTATTCCCCCCCCCCCCACTGACACCAATGATGGGGCACTATTCCACCCCCCACTGACACCAATGATGGGACACCATTCCTCCCACTGACACCAATGATGGGGCACTATTCCCCCCACTGATACCAATGATGGGGCACTATTCCCCCCACTGATACTAATGATGGGGCACTATTCCTGCCACTGATACCAATGATGGGGCACTATTCCTCCCACTGACACCAAAGATGGGGAACTATTCCCCCCACTAATACCAATGATGGGGCACTATTCCTCCCACTGATACTAATGATGGGGCACTATTCCTCCCACTGACACCAAAGATGGGGAACTATTCCCCCCACTGACACCAATGATGGGGCACTATTCCTTCCACTGATACCAATGATGGGGCACTATTCCTCATACTGATACCAATGATGGGGCACTATTCCTCCCACTGATACCAATGATGGGGCACTATTCCTCCCCCCACTGACATCAATGATGGGGCACTATTCCTCCCACTGATACCAATGATGGGGCACTATTCCTCCCACTGATACCAATGATGGGGCACTATTCCTCCCCCCACTGACATCAATGATGGGGCACTATTCCTCCCACTGATACCAATGATGGGGCACTATTCCTGCCACTGACACCAAAGATGGGGCACTATTCCTGCCACTGGTGTGCATTGGAAGAGGGGTAGTCTTATACGGCGAGTATAGCTCAAACACTAAATTTTAGCAGGAAAAGTAGGGGGGTCGTCTTATACCCCGGCAAATACGGTATATATATATATACTGTGTGTATATATATATATATATATTGGCAAAGGGAAAAAATGGACTTTAGAGGCAAAGAAAACATAAACACAAATCAGTAAAATCACTCGTACTTTATTATGCCGACAAGTCTTGACACAAAAAAAACATTTTTTTGTTAAAAATTCCATTGTATAATGTCCCCGCGGGGAATGTCACACATCCCACCTTCTAGTATGTATTGTCCGCGGGGAACATTGTACAATGGAATTTTTAACAAAAAAATGTTTTTTTTGTGTCAAGACTTATCGGCATAATAAAGTACGAGTGATTTTACTGATTTGTGTTTATGTTTTCTTTGCCTCTAAAGTCCATTTTTTCCCTTTTCCTATTTTTTCCCCCATTTTTTTGGTCTGATGAACTAGGACGTGGCACTAGTGTATCATAAAACTGGAAATGACCTGACACTCGAGTACACTCCAATCAGGGGCGGACTGACAATTTGGAAACTCGGGCACTGCCCGAGGACCCGGCGTCAGTAGGGGGCCCCATGAGATGCCCCTGGTACCTTTCATAGGCTTTTTTGGGTGTGATTTGAGTGTGGGTGAGGACACAGGGGCCCCACGATCCCCTATTGCCCGGGGGCCCCATGAGTTGTCAGTCCGCCCCTGACTTCAATACTTCCTTGTTTGCTTAGTCTGGTTACATAGTTAGTCTGGCTGAAAAAAGACAAAAGTCCATCCAGTTCAAACATAGAAAAAAAAAAGGAATTTTTAACAAAAAAATGTTTTTTTGTTTAATGACTTATCGTCTAAAAGCCAACGATAATGTCTGTCTTAATTTCCACCCACACACAGCTTGAATTTAGGCTGATTCCTGCTGAATCAGGTTAAATCCAAGTCTTAGGTGATATCAATGATGGGGCAATATTCCCCCCACAGACTTCAACAATGAGCCACTATTTCTTTTACTGATACCAATAATGGGGCCCTATTCCTCCCATTGACTTCAACATGGGGCGGTATTTCTTCCACTGTTTCCAATGATGGGGCACTATTCCTCCCACTGACACCAACAACGGGGTGCTATTTCTTCTACTGTTTCCAATGATGGGGCACTATTCCTCCCACTGACACCAACAATGGGGTGCTATTTCTTCCACTGTTTCCAATGATGAGGCACTATTCCTCCCACTGACACCCAACAATGGGGTGCTATTTCTTCCACTGTTTCCAATGATGAGGCACTATTCCTCCCACTGACACCCAACAATGGGGCGCTATTTCTTCTACTGTTCCAATGATGGGGCACTATTCCTCCCACTGACACCAACAATGGGGTGCTATTTCCTCTACTGTTTCCAATGATGGGGCACTATTCCTCCCACTGACACCAACAATGGGGTGCTATTTCCTCTACTGTTTCCAATGATGGGGCACTATTCCTCCCACTGACACCAACAATGGGGTGCTATTTTTTCTACTGTTTCCAATGATGGGGCCCTATTCCTCCCACTGACACCAACAATGGGGTGCTATTTCTTCTACTGTTTCCAATGATGGGGTCCTATTCCTCCCACTGACACCAACAATGGGGTGCTATTTCTTCTACTGTTTCCAATGATGGGGCACTATTCCTCCACCTGACACCAACAATGGGGCTCTATTTCTTCCACTGATACCAATGAAGGAGCACAATTCCTCCTACTAAAACCAATGATGGGGCACTACTCCTTCTCCTACTGACCACCAACCCTGAGGCCATGTTTATTCTCACTTATGCTGGGCCCGGGACATTTTCTACCCCCATTGGTCACAATTTGGCTCCCCTAAAGTCTGAAGGACAGTAAACTGGCCCTTTGTTTGAAAAGTTGGGAGATTCCTGCTCTAGCTGATACAAGTTTTGAAGGCACCATGAGGGTCAAATGCTGTAAAACAACTACAAGGCACCAAATTATTTGTGTCAAAAACTCGAAAAGGCGGAAAGACAAAAAAAAGTGCTCCAACCGCCCCACAATATGTTGTCATTACCGGCAATATTTGTACAATTTGTCTGAACTCCCTAGCCAGAGTCTCTTGTAAAAATGTTATCTTTTTTTTCTTTTTAGTTCCCCTTTTATCAGTAAATTGACTACAAAGTCCTGGTCAGATACAGGTATGCCCCGGCTCCCAAAGCGTTCCTGTTAAATCGATGGGTAACTACACAAGTTTTAAATCCACAAATCAGAAGAGGAGCTCAGAAGTCCAATATTTACAGCTGCCTCTCGATTTTTAAAAAAAAAAAATGTATACCAGCTTTTCCAGCTGAACGAAAACACTATCTTAATTACAAATTTGTTTTGGACACCAGCTGTTAGTAAAACATCCTCGGGCAGATTTTCCCCGTGAACCGGTTGCTGATGAATATTCTCTTTTAAATTAAGGACCCTAAGTGTGGCTGGTGGGAGGAGCAGGGAGCCGTGGCCCATGAAAGGTGTGCAAAAGCTCCAAAGTCTGACATCTAACGGGCTGCTTTTAAGGCGAGAGCCTGGCAGCAGATGAAAGACTCCCTCGCGCTCTTGAAGTTGCATTGAGTCTACACAACAAATATTGGTCGGTAGAATGTAAAAGGATGTAACGGGTTGGAAAAAGGCTTTCAAAAGTTTATTTTATTTGGGGCTAAAACTCAACACGTGGCGTTCATACAGAAGAATATTCAACAGTCGTCTAACAAACGAGACTGTTCAAAATGGACGTTCGATTGTATCTGCAGTAAAGGAAGTTTTGATGAAATCAGTGTTTACCAGGGGCGGACTGACCATTCGGAAACTCGGGCACTGCCCGAGGGCCCGGGGTCAGTAAGGGGCCCCATGAGATGCCCCTGGTACCTTTCATAGGCTTTTTTGGGTGTGGTTTGAGTGTGGGCGAGGATACAGGAGTCCCATGATCCCCTATTGCCCGGGGGCCCCCATGAGTTGTCAGTCCGCCCCTGGTGTTTGCCAAACATACCCAATGGCGACTCTCATTTTTTTAGCATTTTAAGTTGAAAACTTAAAAAAATAGCATATAAAATATCCTTTTTTATTGTTTTACTGGTGGTCATGTGATGCCAAACCCTTTATGTGTCTCTTTTTGTGGGTGTAGACTATCAGAGAGTCTGCATGTACATCGAACGGGGTGTCGACATGGTCCATCAGTATGCATACGTAATGAAATCGGGAAAGCTTCTGGGTGCTGACAATTAGGGATGGGGTTGGTATTCGAGTCGAACGTCGGCCGTTCGTGTGTTCACCGAATACACGTACGGTAAGGGTGTTCGGCAGGCTGTTCGC
Source organism: Staurois parvus (assembly GCF_062004578.1). NCBI lineage: Eukaryota > Metazoa > Chordata > Amphibia > Anura > Ranidae > Staurois > Staurois parvus. The sequence goes on from NW_028318224.1 coordinate 776,283, forward strand.
CCACTGCGCCCCACAATGCACTGAGTGCTCACAGCGCATTGTAAGTGGCCAAAGCAATGCACCTGACCACAGGTCAGGTGCAATGCTTTGGCCAATCACAGCACAATTCGGCGGAGATAGCAGTGGCGCCAAGCTGACGCTATGATTGACGATGGATTACAATGATGGAACCATTTGTTGGCTTTTTTTTTAAATAAAGGGCTTGTCAAAAACTATTTTTTTTTTGTTTTTTTCAATAAAGGCCTTTTTCAAAAGTCTGGCATCTTTATTTATTACTGAATGTAACCCTTTAGTGAATGAGTAGGGGTACAAGTACCCCTTGAAATGTATATTGTTGGGGCCCAACCTCTGTAGCTGTAAGATAAAGGTGCCAGATGGATATCAGGGATGGATGGAGGTCTGAAGAAGGAGCCTATTGAGCATGCTCCGAAATGCATTACCGCCCCCTTCACCTGCTACATCTGACTCTGCTCTCCAAGCTTCATTTTTGATGCACAGGCACATCCTGGATTCTACTTCCTGATCCTATAGACATAGTTTGCTGCTGGACGTCTGGATGTCCCACCTGGATCCAATTACCACACGATTAGTCTTTTTAACTATTTATCTTGAAATGCAAATTTTCCATTGTTTACTGAATAAATTGTCAATACTGCACTTAGAGGTGCCTTCCTCTCTTTTTCTTGTACAAGTACCCCTTACTTATTCATAGGGGGGGGGCAGCATCAGTGTGCTCCCTTATTTAAAGTGGTACCCTGATGCTAATGAGCTCCCATGCCCACAGACCCCCACCACCATTGGGCCAGGGTTGTGGGGAAGAGGCCCTTGTCCCCATCGTCATGGGGACACCATCCCAATGCCGAGAGTACATGGCTTGGTAAGCTCAAGGGGGGGGGGCTTGTTTCTCCCCCCCTTTCCTGGCCTGGCCTGCGCTCGGATCAAGGGTCTGGTAGGAATTTAGGAGGGACCCCATGCTCCCCGCCCAATTTTTTGGGGTAGAGTACTTAAATGTCTTACCAGGCGTAAAGGACCTGGTATGGATTTTAGGGGGAAACCCCCCCCCATTTTTGGCAGGTGGGGTTCCCCTTAAAAGTCCTACCAAACCTAACGGGACTTTGTATTTTCATGCAAGATCCACTTTAAATTGGTGATTGAGGTAACATGGTGCACATGGTAAATGGTAATAAAGTCTTGAGTAAAATGGCTCCTTACTCTAATGCAGACTACTGCCACTGGTTGATGTAGATGCGTTGGATTTCCATTGCAGTGAGCACACAAAAAAAGGGAACAGGGTGTACACATGACCCTCCTCCAAAGAGAAAGGAACCTGGCCGTGACCCCTCAGGTCGCAATGTTCTTGACAGGGTCTGGGGTACTTGTGGTCCACCCAGCTGAAATGAGGTGGACCTCTTTCTTCGGGACCCTGTTCCAACAAGGCCACCCCAAGGTGAGACTGCATGGGATAGGGAGAACCTGACCAAATGACCATGTGCCCCCCCCCCCAAGACTTTCAGGGCAAGCCCGAGGACCTACACCCTATTAGTAGCGCCTCTGTGCGTGCAAAAAAACAACATATCACAAACAAACATGCATAGAAGGGGAAGGGAAGTGGAGAAAGTGCTTCAGTGCCAAGGTGCAGTTGGATTTCCATGTTCAAATAGATATTGTTGACTTCTAAAACAGTCGATGTGCCATTTCCGTTTCCCAACACTTTCCAGGTTTTTATTACTGTCTTTGTCCAAGCTAAGGAGATTCGCGCTCGCTTCCTGCCTCAGTGACAATGATCACAACTAAAACCATTTTCTGTTACTTTAAAGTGTATCTAAACTCTCTCAATCAGCATTAAAGTTCCAGTAAAGTCTTCTATTACACTTGTACCGACAAGCAGGGGCGGACTGACAACTCATGGGGCCCTCGGGCAATAGGGGATCATGGGGCCCCTGTGTCCTTGCCCAAACTCAAAAAAGCCTATGAAAAAGGTACCGGGTGCATCTCATGGGGCCCCCTACTAACCCCGGGACCTTGGGCAGTGCCCGAGTTTCCAAATGGTCAGTCCGCCCCTGCCGACAAGTAAGCATTTTTTTGTTAAAAATTCCTTTTTTCTTTTCTATGGTTGAACTGGATGGACTTTTGTCTTTTTTCAGCCAGACTAACTATGTAACTATGTAATCTGAGAATAATGGAATCGCCTAATTTGACGAAGGGTGCCCCCAAACTTTTGCAGACAACTGTAGACAGATCAATACACCAAAACACGAATTTCAGCAAAAGAGACGTGGCAGACAGTGCACTGAATAAATCTTCCATCCCACCGTCGTACAAAGACGCACGCGATACAGAAAGGCGGAATAATCTGCGCATCCGGCTCTCTATATAGCCCACACTATTAATAGAATGCTCTCTCTCCGCTGACGGTACCTTGTCTCATGCTCTATATTTGATGGCATTCAGAAGTGCAGCCAGGCGTGTGATGACAGAGGAGAGGAGCCGGGGCTATCGCTGCCGCTCCATACTCCACCGTGGTGCGCACATGTCAGCTCTCAAGTGATAAATCCATCTTTTGCCTGTCACTGTCACGCTGAACTTCAGATGGAGGGAGATGGGGCTGTCAGCTCGCCCTCCCTGTAACACCCACATCGTTTCTCCACAACTGGCCTGTTACCTTAATTAACTCTCTTCTCTTTTTCTGGCAGGACTCACATGCACAGGTTGGGCTTGGGTTGCCAAGAGATGGATTTTATTTTTATCCTTTGTGTAACGCAAACATATTCCACGCTGATTTTCATTTTACGTTGATTATTCACATCGGCCCCGACCCCGGGGGAGCTTACACTTTGGTGTCCCTAGCACCGTTGTACAGGCAGCCAATGCCAGGACAAGGTCCTCTGCCACCCAAGGCGAAGATGGCCAAGCGGGCCCCTCCTCCCCAATGGAGAACGAACATGTTGGCACGTCCGCATGTAGAGCGCCAAGCACAGGGTGCAGAAATCACAGTTGGCCTGCCCTAGGGTTACCACCATGAAAAAAAAAAAAAAAACCTACGAAAGGAGAGGAGAGGAGATTGTTGCAACGCGGTGATTAAGTCATAATGAGAGCTATGGAACAGAGACAGGATTTTCATTAACAGTATAATAACCAAAAATTGTTCTTCCATCTGGAAACTAGGCTAGCATATAACTCAACAAGAATATATACTGTATATATATATATATATATATATATATATATATATTTTTTTTTTTATCCCCCGGCGGTTTGCACCTTTTACAAAGGTGTTAAAATCAGGTTTTTGGTAGAAAGTGTGGTGATTTATTCAAATTAGTTGATAATTAGAAACAAGTCAAATGAAAAAAAAAACCTATACTGTTTCAAAGACTAACACAGAGTAGAAATATAACTGAAAATCCAAGCCCAAATCAACCGTTTATCAGCTATAAAAAATAAAAGACTATGTCACTATAGATTTTTTTTCCCAATAACTAATAAATAAATATATATATATATAACAATATTAATAATAGTAATCCCAAAACAACTGTCTATCAACTATAATAGAAGTAATTTTATTTCAATAAATTATACATATAGAGAGATTTTTTTATATACAATATATATATATATACACATTTACAGTATACTTTCCATGTAAACAGGGCCTTGGTGTGTGTGCGTGTGTGTGTATATATATATACACACACATAGTAATCCCAAAACTATTGTCTATCAACTATAATAGAACTAATTATATTTCAATAAATTTTATATATATATATATATATATATATATAGATAGATATATTTTTTTTAATATACGATATATATATATATATATATATATATATATATATCGTATATTAAAAAAAATATATCTATCTATATATATATATATATATATGGAAAAACATATATATATATATTTACAGTATACTTTCCATGTAAACAGGGCCTTGGTGTGTGTGCATGTATATATATATATATATATATATATATATATCTTCTATTTTTAGATATATCATATATATATATATATATATATATATTCTAGTTTTATGTACACTGTATATGTATATTATGTAATTGTATTAAATATATCAATATTAATTATTCAATTATATTAATATTTGGGTAAATTATAACAACCCCTCATAAAAAAGTGGTCGTTTTTTTTTATTTGTGGGGGGATTATTATATTTTATCTTGGTAGTCTTTGAAACACTATACATTTTCTTTTCTTTTGAGCTGTTTCTAAACATTGTTTACTGGAGAATCTGAACAGAGAGTGGTAGGTTTGTTTAATTTTTTTAAGGTCCTGTGTGTACTGTCATTTACAAAAAAAAAAAAAAGTATATATACATATTTACAGTATACTTGCCATGTTAACAGGGCCTTGGTGTGTGTGTGTGTGTGTGTGTGTGTGTACCAGGAGCGGACTGACAACTCATGGGCCCCCTGGGCAATAGGAAATCATGGGGCCCCTGTGTCCTCACCCACACTCAAATCACACCCAAAAAAGCCTATGAAAGGTACCAGTGCCATCTCATGGGGCCCCCTACTGTCCCTGGGCCCTCGGGCAGTGTACGAATGCCTAAATGGTCAGTCCGCCCCTGGTGTGTACATACAACCAACTAACCAATTTTAAAACTGGTGAAATGCCAGTGCCGGTGAGCACACCCCTAGAGGTGCCTGCTCATGTGTTCAGTGGGCAGGGCTCTTCACTATCCCCAGGTGTTCCCATGATGTTCTGCTATGCAAATACTGACTTCAAATCCTGAAGTCACACTCAGCCCCGCCCCTGCCTAATTTTTGCATATCACTATTGGTTTGCTACTGTGAGTGGCTTCCCTACATATACTGTAAATAACCCCCACAGGAAACACCTACAAAAAAATATACTACACTAGGCTATAATAACAGAAAAAAAAATGGAATTGCAAGCAAAAATAAAAATAAATAAATAAATAAATGAATGACCATCAAGTATTTGTATAACTAAAATGATATGTGCAGAATCAGAAAACACAATATATGCAAATTCATATGAGCAATTCCATTTTTTTAAAAATCTAAATGGCATGAGTTTTTTTGGGTGTATAGGCTGAGTTCCCCTTAAAGTAACCTTCCCTGTATTGATGAACCAGAAACAGAACGGCCTTCATTGAGAGAGAACCCATTAAACTGAAATATAATTTCTTGCTCGGTGTTTCTCATATTTTAGCTCAGTGGCCCTCAGCAGATCCCATGTCTGAACCATGATTTTTCAGTGCTCCCTCATCAGTTTCTAACTGATGACAAATGATGCACGAAGATCTCATTAGACACAGAACAATCCTGATTTTCTCAATGTCTACCAAAAGGGGGGGGGGGGGTCTATGCAACCGTATACCCATCCTGAATGGAGCTACGAATATCTGGTAACAAGGGGTTCTAGGTAAATACAAAGGCGGTGAAAATCTGACTTCTCTATTAGAGATGGCTGAAATGAAGTTTTCATTTCCCCAATTTTTCTGCACAAAATCTGGAAATTTTTTGTGAAATTTTACCATTTTACCAAAATAAGGAAGACAATGTTTGAGTCATTTCACCTGTTTTTTTTAGAGTTCATCCAAAAGAAAAGAGGGAAAGAATGCGGTGAAATCAAGTTTACAATCTTGAGATGTTATATACCATTTTATAACTCATGGAGAAAAATAAAAAAAGGGACTTTAAATACAGCACCCAAGAAAGGTCCATTACATGAAAATAGTTATTTATATAAAAATCAACATATTTAAATACTACAGAATATTAAAATCAAGGTAAAAAATATAAATGTCCAATATATAAAGTAAGTTTTGAGACCATTGTAGCACCCTCCTAGTTCAGCTAGGGGGAGCTAGATCCTAATGGTTAGACAGGGGCTGAGTAGCAGCCCAGGTGTAGTAGCTAAAGGGCTCAGATTGTGGTCAGGGCTGAGAGGCTCTACAGGTCAGTGCCTCTAGAATTTCCCCCTTCTCTGAGGCTTTTGGAGAAAGGCCTTGGAGGCAGTGGGTGGATCTGAGGAGTGTCTGGCTGCACTTTTGAGGGACACCAGCCAATCCCCAAAAGAAGGTGTAAAAAGGGGATGGGACTCCCTTAAAAGTGTTAGAGCCTGCCCAGTAGCAGGAGAGTCAGGTGAAAGGAGAGGAGTGTGGAGAGGAAGATGTGAGGCAGAGGAAGGAGGTTGCCAGGACACCTATTGGGATGAGACCTGCCTGCAAGCCTGGAGCTGGAAAGGCGGAAAAGCTCACTGGCCCCCTGATAAATTAACAAAAAAAGACCAAAAAGTTTGAAAAAAAAACACATTTTTCTTTGTTTCTGTTATAAAAGTTTACAAATAAATAATTGTTCTTCATAAATTTAGGCCGAGATGTATTCTGCTACATGTCTTTGGTGAAAATAACCCAAATTAGGATGTATTATTTAGTTTGTAGGAAAGTTATAGAGTTCACAAACTATGGTATATATCTGAAAATTGATCAATCCTGAAGTACTGACAGCCAATCTAATTTCTTGAGGTCCAAGAATGTCAGAACAGTACAGATATCCCCCAAATGTCAGGACAGTACAGATATCCCCCAAATGTCAGAACAGTACAGATATCCCCCAAATGTCAGAATAGTACAGATATCTCCCAAATGTCAGAACAATACAGATATCCCCCAAATGTCAGGACAGTACAGATATCCCCCAAATGTCAGAACAGTACAGATATCCCCCAAATGTTAGGACAGTACAGATATCCCCCAAATGTCAGAACAGTACAGATATCCCCCAAATGTCAGAACAGTACAGATATCCCCCAAATGTCAGAATAGTACAGATATCCCCCAAATGACCCCTTTTTTCAGAGCAGACAGTCTGACGTACTTCATAAGAGGCATGGCAAGTTTTTTGAAGTTGTATTTTTTTTGTCATAATTTTTCGGAAAATGAAAAAATTAAAAAAATTATTTTCACTATTTTTTTTTTTTACATACTGTCACCAGTGCAGTACAGCATCACCATATAACTGGCATGGCGGTGAACAGGGACACTGACTGGTGACAGTATGAAAAAATATATATATATTTTTTTTTTTTTATTACATTTTTTTAAATTTTTTTAAGATTTTTTTTTCATATTTTACTATGACCAAAGTAGTACAATGTTACCATAGTAACATTGTACTACTTTGCGGAAGTGATCAGTATTTTTTTATTTTTTTTTTTACACAATTTGCTTATAGCAAAGAATTACTTTGCTATAAGCAAGCATTTACCTGAATGACATCGATTCATTCGGTTTTTTTTTTTTGTGCTCAGCTGTGATTTGGCCACAGCTAATCACATGACATGTGCATGTGACCTGCTGTGACCATTCACAGCTAGGCACTAGTATACAATGGATGGCATGAATGAAGCCATCCATTGTATACAACTGTCATGTGACCTGCTGTGATTGGTCACAGCAGGTCACATGGCACCGGCAAGGGGGGCCGGTACTCAGATCTGTCATCGGCCGTGTCAGAGGTACACGGCCGGTGACAGATCGCTCCGCTGTGCGGCTCTGCAACCGCGCGAACTGCGCATGTGCGGGAGGACGCCAAATGGCGTACACCCCGGAAAGGTAATACATTTTTGCCGCCGCCAAACGGCTATAGGCCGGGCGGCTAATGGTTAACATACTACATTTAGAAAGTTGACATGTTTTGCAGATGTTTCCACTTCGTCAGAACTGTTATTGAGAATACTTGTTCAGGATTTCACTTATATAGTCTGAAATAATAATTTTTCCTATAATCCCTTATTGCAAAACATAAGTCATTTTTTAATGTACAACAGGCTCAAAATTGCTCCTTCAAGATTTACTGGACCTGTCTTTGTGCCAAAAATAGCCTTTTATAAATTTCTGTGTGTAAAAAAAAAATAAGAAATAGGTATGTAACAAAAAAACTACTTCTGAAAACCACATCTAACCACAATATCAATTTTTATTTACATTCTAAGAAGCAAAAAGATGTGTTTCTGCCAATCGGTGCTGAAATTGCTGCTTGTAGCAGTTTGCTAGACTAGTTAGGCTCTCGGGTGTCAGACTGGCACCAGGCCATACTTAATGGGGTAGGGGGAGCACTGAATTGGGAAGAGCTCTAGGATGTATGTTCTAGGTCTCTAACTGGTTAAAACTAGTTAACACAAACCTACCTCCTACCAAACCTCTATACCGGATGTTCAAAGTGATGCCCATCTTCAATGTCCATAGAGAGTCCCAAAATAAGATTGGGTAGCCCTCCAGATACTCAGCAAAATGTAAAACTTGCATAGTAGAGAGCCCTAGGAAACTTAAATAGCAACATAGTGTTTTTGTGTATTCTGCTCAAGCAGCCCTGAAACCTTAAAAACTAAAAGCTAATTTTTCAAATCTTAACTACTCCAGAGAAATAGAGCTCACCTGTGGTAGTGAGCCCTTTTAGATAGTCAACCTGGGGTTCCCCAGGGCACAGAGTCTAAGCCCCAGCCTGCTTCTTCACCAGAGCCCCTGATGGTGGTGATGGACTTGCAGCAAGCTGGGACCAGGTCGCGGCCCCCAGGTACGCCTAGCTGCGGATGAGGAGACCGCTCTTGGGAGCAGAGCACAATGGGAGGAGATAAACGGAAATCTTATAGACTAGCCAAGGTTAGGACAGGTGGAAAACAAGCACAGTCAGAGAATGAAGCCAGGGTCGGCGCACGAGTAGTCAATGCAGGGTACAGGAGATAGCAACACACAGGAGCTCCGACAACTAGGAAGTTGCTCAGGCAAAGTGGCCTAGACTGAGCATGTCTTATATAGGCAGGCAAACAAGGAGGCGGGCCAGGAAGTGATGGAAATAAAACCCAGAGAACAGCAGACAACGCCCATAGGTGAGCACAGACAAACACACATATGAAAGGGATCAGGAACAGCACTGCAGCAAGGAGATAAGAACACAAACAAGAAACTGCAGGCTAACTTTTGACATGTTCCTCTTCAATGTCCATAGAGAGTTCCAAAAGAAGATTGGGCAACCCCCGATTTACTAATCTCACTAAAAACTTGCATAGTAGAGAGCTCCAAGAAAGTTATATAGCAGCATTGTATAGCAGGAATATGCAGTTGGCTTCACATATCCTGATCAAGCAACTCAGTAGCCTCAAAAACAAAAAACAAATTTTTCAAATCTTAAATACTCCGGAGAAAGACGAGATCCAACAAGACAAACTCCAACCTGACCCCCTTCTCACGTCTCTGTTGGTCAATGAAGCCATGAATTTCTCTAACAGTCCAGTAGTGAGGTGTAGGAGATGGGGGGACGTGGGCAGGAGCTTCAAACAAGTTCTCATACCTCATATGGACCAATCTGCTGGTTCTTTGAAGTGACATTCCTCTTCTAACTTGATATAGAGTTCCAAAAGAAGGTTGCTTGCTAAGCAAAAGTCAAAACTTACATAGTAGAGAGCTCAAAGAAACGTATGTAGCAGCATTGCATAGTAGACATATATACAGTAGTTGGCTTTATACATTCTGCTTGAACAGCCCAGAAGCCTAAAAAAAAACCCAAAGAGGTAATTTTTCAAACTACTCTAGAGAAAGAAGATCTCCAGCCTAACACCTTCACAGCACTCTGTTGGCCATTGTAGCCAAGAATTTTTCCAATGGTTCAACAGTGAGGCTTAAGAGATGGGAGGGCGTGGGCAGGAGCTTAAAAAAAGTTCTGTTAGCTCACATGGACCAATCTACTGGTTCTGAGCTCCAAGAAAACTACATATCAACATTGTATAGCAGGCATATACAGTTGGCTTCAGATATTCTGCTTGAGTAGCCCATTTCTCTATTGGTCCAATAGCAAGGTGTCAGAGCCTGGAATCGAACCTGTGCCTTCTGCGGTGGGAGATGGTGTTTCTTTTCACTGAGCCACCTGGAATGCTGGACAGCTCTCTTGACAATTCTTTGGATGATCCTGCCTTTTCCCTGTTTTGTCTTGAACCTTGAACTCCTTGCTCCTCCCATGAACTTCCTATAAAAGCCATGTCTCTGCACTTCCTGGTTGCCAGATTATTGTGCCTTACCAGCCAATATCCTGCTTACTGTTCCTGCTGCTGTCTTCATCTACGTTACCGACCTTTGGCTTGCTACTGACTACGATTCTGCCTCATCCTATCTACTACCATTGGTGACCGACCCTTGGCTTGTGACTGACTCCGCTTCTGTTTGATCCCTGAACTGTTTGATCCGCTTTTGGTTTCCAGCCTACTCATTCCCTGGTGGGGTGATCCTGAGATCTGCGACCTGGCATTCACACACAGCCAAATCCATCTCCACCATTAGGAGCTCTGGTGAAGACCGGTGGATGCTTAGACCCCGCACCTCAGGTGAGCCTGCGTCATTCCCAGGGTGGGCCGCTGGTGTACCTATCCTGCTGGTTTCAGGTAAGCCTTACAACTGCTGTAGCAACTGGTCTCTGAACCTGACCGCATATCGTGACACAAGGTGTAGAAGATGTGAGCAGGAGCTCCAAAAAAGTTCTCATATCTCACATGGACCAGTCAATTAGATTTGACATTATACCCAGTAGTAGGCTCATAATAACACCAGGGTTCAGGACAGGGGCGGACTGACAACTCATGGGGCCCTCGGGCAATAGGGGATCATGGGGCCCCTGTGTCCTTACCCAAACTCAAAAAAGCCTATGAAAAAGGTACCAGGGGCATCTCATGGGGCCCCCTACTGACTCTGGGCCCTCGGACAGTGCTCGAGTTTCCAAATGGTCAGTCCGCCCCTGGTTCAGGAATATATATAGGGGTTTTAGCACCCCTGTGCAAAGCCTGCTGGGTTTTCAGTTCCGACTTGGACGCACCTAGCCTAGAACCGTAACCAGCCTAGTACAACCTAACACTTACAGCAAAAACTTTGATACAAACACTAATGCTAATGGCATACATTATTTTTAGACGTCGACTACATTTTTAGAGTGTATGTTTGCAAAGTTTTCTGGAAAACTGCAGTTTTATACTTATAATTTGTCACTGTGAAAAATGACTGCGAAAACCTATTAGTTGCTGACTAAAATATTCCCTTAACTGTCACAATGTTATATTAAAACCGAATCTGCTTAAGAAAACAGTTTAGATTCTTTAAATCATCGATATAGCAGCAAACCGACCACAAAATATGTAGCACTTCTAAACGTTAGTATTGCATTTACTACACTCATGGAACTTGTGTTTTATATACGGAAGTCTAAACAGCTGACTTCTGGGTGCAAAGACATTCCCAACTAGAGTGTTACTGACATATAAATAAGAAGAGCTACCGATCTCTGTCTACTTTTTGTCTCCGGAAGCTCTCCATAGAAGAAAGGCTTATGATTTCCATCAGATATCTGTCTATAAGAACCACAAAGGCCTACTGAAACACAAGTGGAGATAAGCACAAATTTCCCCGAATCTTCAACAACACTCAAGACATTTCAGCAAAATGGAGCTATTTTAATGGAATGCCCTGGAGTCAATAGGGAATGTTATATGAAGGTGTTTTTAAAGGTGTGATAGACTTTAAATGGCTCTTGAAGATTAAAGAAACTCCCTTTAAATATTCTTGATCTGTCCTCGTGCCATAAAATAGGCCCTAGTTAGCCTTATTGTTTTATGTTTTCATACAGCTAGAAAAGTAAAAAAAAGAACATTACATCAAAAAACAAAAGTGCGTGTACAAAAATAAAGAAATGCCCGGATAAGGAAGAATGAAAATAGCGCAGGGCATGCATGACTAGGCCCAGAGTGGTGAAGGGGAACGGAAAGAGTTAAAGTTAGGTCCAGGGGGTTGGGAATTGATTGTGGGATGATCTGGTTGGCAGAGGTGGAGTGTAGGAGGGGTCTGTGGCACCTTAGGGTGGGGGGTTCTGTGGAGGGGGCGTCAGTGGAGCTGGAGGAGAGGAAGGACCAGAGCTTCCCTCCCGCCCTCCCTGTTTGGTTGGATATCGGGTCCCTCCCGGGGGAAGGAGCGTAAAAAAAAAAAAAACGGGGGTGTTATGTTGGTTCGTGGGCGGTTGTTGGCCTTTGGAGGCGGTTCTCATCTTGGAAGGTAAAAACAATGGTGTGGGACCCATCGGTGGTATGGGATGCCCGGTGGACATTCCCAGTTAACCAAGGTTTAACTGGAAGGTGGTGGTGCTGCACTGCGGACGGTATGGTTGTCACCGAGCTGGTTGGTTGCGGCTGGAGGCCTAGTGTATAGGGTTGTCCGCAGGTGCATTTTGGATCGTTTGGGGGTGCCTTCGAAGACCAACAACAATTCTTTGGTTTCCGTTATAAGGAACGGTTGTTGTATTTAAAATGTGAAGTTGTTAATAAAAGGCCATGTTGGCCATTTTACTCCAAATGGTGTCATGTTTTTTGTAAAGTTTTTATTTGGTTAAAGGGTGGGGAGTGGTATGGATCGGTAATGGAAGTAGGAGTGGACAAGCCTATCTATGGTGCATTAGTCATGATTAAATACACACACAAAAAAGAAAAAAACTCAAATAATGATTCATGTTGAAAACATTTCATAGCTTATGTAAGCCACTTCTTCAGTTCTAATGAGTGTCGGGGAGATAAATCCAACACAACAAACACTTTACTCCTGCGCTAGGAAAGGACTCAGTAGACCCAATAGGAATGTTCTGGAATTTTCTGGAATATGCACCGCTTGTTGCCCTCAACAGACCGGGGTGGTCCGAATACACTGGATACAAATGGAGAAACAGAAAAAGGGCGCACCGACCTAGTGCATTATCGTTTGGCTCTCAGGAAGAGTTTATGTCCTCGAAACGCGTTAGCCAGTTGGTCATCCAGGGTTCCATCGTATGGACTCAGATGTTGTTTGGATCATACATCTTGTTCAGTTTGACATGCCTGTGTTATTATGTCCATTGTGAGTATGATACCTATTTTTGTTTCTTTAATAAATTATTTTAAATGATAATGCACTAGGTCGGTGCGCCCTTTTTCTGTTTCTCCATTTGTCAGGGAGATAACCCAGCATTTACTGTATATCCATGGGAAATATAGTCCCCCTAATCCAATCACCATGGAATGTGTAGATGTTGATTGTCCAAGAACAAAATGGGAGCTGTTAAAATTGTGGAACCAACTTGTTCTAGTTACATAATCCCATCCTTGGTATCCAGAAGTCCGCATAGGTGTTAATCTTTCAATTTACATGGCTGAAGGTGTGAATTGGTATCAGACCTTTGGAGCAAGACTGGAACAAGTGGTAGGCAGGATGGGCAGCTGCTCTGGGTGCAAAGGTAGGGGGGACATTCCCCACACTGCATGCATGCTCCCGATTAGTGTCTGGCAACCAGTGGGCCATGGCTTCATGTCTGTTCTGAGAGCTACTGCTATCACACTGTGCTCCAACATGCCCATTCTCCCCCCAATCCACCCACAGCTGACACGAAAAGTGCATGCACTATATTCAAACTGCTATAAATCAAGAGACTGACCATGCATGTGCATTGCACACTGCATGCCAACCATGGGCAGGCAGAGCAAGGGGGCAGAGAATGGGCGTAGAATGGTACATATATTCCATGGCATGCATTTGCAGTGGGGTAGGGGGGTTCAGTTCTCTATCCTTGCCCTGACAAACCTGTGCCGGTACTGCTCAGGAGTAGAGAAGTTAAAACAACTTTATATGTGGAAGACAGATGATGTTGAAGGCTCCCACCCGTACTCAAGTATGTTTGTTCCAGTTTGACATAGATCGTCTTTTTCACAACTCTCTGTTCTCTCTGTTCTTGGACAATCAACATCTTCCTTAACATGTTCCATGGTAACTGAATTGAGGTGTCTGTGCTACTTGTGTAGTTATATTTTCCAGGGCATGATCTTGACACTCAGTAGAATTAAAGAAGTGGCTTGGATAAGCTATGAACATTACAGAACAAGTACAGTTAAATGAGGCTAACGTCTACTAGCCATACTACAGACTGAAAAAATGAGAACCTTCACAGAAACAGATACAAACATTAAATGAAATGCCTAATAGAGTTTCTAACCCAATAGAGTTTCTAACCCTTCTACACTGTTTCGAATGCTTAAAAGTACCAGTGTATGTCCAAAAACTCAATATTGGTACCATCGCCTAGTTCATAGAAGGGATGAAGTTTGGGTTGGTCACAACTATTGGTCAGGATTTGTGAAGTTCACAAATTGGAAACCTTTGGCCAAAAGGGCTCAACTAAACCACAGTGAACCATTCATGAGGCACATTGGGGAAACTTTATGATAAAAAGGAAACAACATGACCCTAGGGCAGGGTTTCTCAACCATGGTTCCATGCATCCTTAGGGTTCCTCCAGAGGTTGCTGGGGGTTCCTAGAGCAATGAGCAATTTCTTCCTTTCGGATACGTTCCCATTGACAGTGATATTTTTAGCTATCTGTAAGGGGGTAATTTTTCCCCATGACCACAAATGTAAGGAACATTCTTCCCAGCGACCGTCACCCTAATATATTAGGAGTTGCGGATATTGTAATTTGAGTGGCCGCTGTAGAGCTAGCTTTGTAGTGGGCTACTAATAAATAAAATGAGAACCTTCACAGAAACACTAACACTAAGTGAAATACAGAGTTTCTAACCCTTCCACACCATTTGTAAACCGCGAAAATACAAATGTATGCCTAGAAACCAATACTGGCACCATCTTTCTATATCTATAGGAAATGTCTACTTTATGTATGCATTTTGGTCTCCACCCTGGAAATGTTTTAATTTTAATCAGGCAGCAAAATCCCTGAACTGGAACAGCGTGGGCTTGACCTTTCCTTGACTTCCATACTTTTAATAAGACTTAATTTCGATATCATGTAAATCCCACAGAAGACAGATGAAGGGGAGGAGTACAGACGGAGAAGAGATGTTTCATGTGTTCGAAAGAACTGAATGTCTTTCACAATGACTGTCAGATGTACAGAAAATATAAGATGAATGAAAGCTGTGTGAAAAAAATAAAATGTTATTGCGGTAGCCAGGAATGTAGTGATACCTACATACCTCCCAACCTTCTGAGATAGGAAAGAGGGTCATCTTTTAGCACAAGATATTTAGGCAATAGACAAACCCTTGTGACAATCTCTAATCACATCGGTTATGATGAATTATCAATAACTAGGACAGGTTCATCCAGTGCCCAGAGAGAGGATGCGGAACTGCACCCCCCTTCCCCACTGCTAATGAATCACCTAGAATAGGTGAACCAGCCAGTGCCCATTCTCTGCCCCCTTGCTCCAGCTGCCCATGGTTGGCATGGAGTGTGCACTCCACAAGTGTAGCCACTCACTTTCTAACAGCTGGAAAGTGGTTCTACACAGGGGCAGAGTGACAACTCATGGGGCCCCTGGGCAATAGGGGATCATGGGGCCCCTGTGTCCTTGCCCACACTCAAATCACACCCAAAAAAGCCTATAAAAATATACCAGGGGCATTTTATGGGGCCCCCTACAGACCCCGGGCCCTCGGGCAGTGCCTGAGTGCTCAAATAGTCAGCCTGCCAATGGTTGGGCATGTACTGTGTGTTTTATCAACCCGAGGGGCGACTGCCCCTCCTGACCCCCCCCCCCCCCCATCTTTGTCCCTACCATACAAAAATAAAAGTACAAGGACGATCTCTATACATAAAACTTTTTGGGATTATTATTATTATACAGTATTTATAAAGTGCCAATAGTTCGCTCAGCGCTGTACATTACAAAGGGGGACAGAACATGTGACAGAACAATACCAATACAATGCAAAACATGAGGGGATCGAGGGCCCTGCTCTTTCGAGCTTACAATCTAGGAGGGAGGGGATGGTGGTACAGGAGGAGATGGCTGTGGGGGATGGAGTGGTAGGAAGAGTGGAGGAGGTTGGCAAGTTAGCAGGGGGTGGGGTAGGCTTCCCTGAAGAGGTGGGTTTTCAGGGTGCGCCTAAAGGAGAGGAGAGTAGGTGATAATCTGATGGGTTGGGGTAGGGAGTTCCAGAGGATGGGTGACACCCTGGAGAAGTCCTGGAGGCGGGCATGGGAGGAGGAGACCAGGGAACTAGAGAGAAGGAGGTCCTGTGAGGAGCGGAGTGTGCGTGTTGGGCGGTACTTGGATATTAGGTCAGTGATGTAGTTCGGGGCAGTATGGTGGACGGCTTTGTACGTCAGTGTTAGGATTTTGAATTTGATCCGCTGCGCAATCTGAAGCCAGTGGAGGGATTGGCAGAGGGGGGTGGCGGAAATGGAGCGGTTGGAAAGGTGAATGGAGAGGAAAGTAATTAATTCTTAACTGATATATACTGTAACTCTGTCAATGATGTATCATCATTATTGTCAATCATTAAAGGCAAAATTGTTATTATTCATTTGGGATCAAGTGTCCATTTGGCTAAATTTCCCTTCACTTGCTGTCCCATAGCAAAAAAATTGAGAGGAAAGCCCTCCAAAAGTGAGGGAATCCATAGCTGTCACCAGAATTAGTGTTCTTATTGGAAGATTTCCCCTCTATTCCTGTTCTGGGATTTTCATTCAATTTCATGCTTGGTACTAACAGGACAAATAGAGAACATGAATCTCCCTATTAGGGACACAGACAGCAATAAAACCTGACAGGGGCTCTAATCCCTCTTTAGACTGTCCAAAAAAAAAAAAAGTTTTGCCTTCAGTTATACTTTAAGTTTCCTCAATATCTGAACAAGGACAATGGAGACAGATGCTTGTTCTTAGCGCTCGGATGGTAAAGGCTCCTTTCACACAGACGTTCCGATCAGAACCTCTGTTCTCCTCTATGGAGCAGCCGGTGTAGATGGACATGTGTCCAATCCAATCTGATCTGCCAAAAAGAGACGGACGGGGACCCATTCCCCTTCCACCCATCGGATCGGATAGGATGGTAGTCGGATGGAATGGACAGGCGGTCCATTTCCATCCAACCGCTCAAAGAGGACGGGGGCTGTGTCTGTGTCCGCTCTGCAGCAGCAGAGCAGACATGGACCTGTCATCCATTTGCTCAGCGGGGATTAGCAGAGAGCAGGGGCGGACTGACCATTTGGAAACTCGGGCACTGCCCGAGGACCTGGGGTCAGTAGGGGGCCCCATGAGATGCCCCTGGTACCTTTTTCTTAGGCTTTTTTGAGTTTGGGCAAGGACACAGGGGCCCCATGATTCCCTATTGCCCGGGGGCCCCATGATTTGTCAGTCCACCCCTGGGCGCTATATAAGTACCTTAAATAAATAAATAATAAGGGAGAAGCAGCAGACTGGTGAGCTTACTTTCTGTCACTCTGCTTTCTCCTCCTGTCAGCTGATCCTCCTATAGCCTATAATGGGGCTGACATCATCACACCCCATGCTCTCTGCATCGGTATAGACCACCCTGCTTGTAGGAGCAGAGATGAAGAGGACCCACCTGTCAAAATGTATAGGCAATGGGGGCCACACAAAGGGGTCAGTGGAATTTCAGGCAAAATGTACTAAAATAATGATTACACAACATATAAACACGCCATTTTTAATAGTATTGTCAATAGTAATCCTGTCATATAGTAATCACCATCCCCATGAGATGCCCCTGGTACCTTTTTCTTAGGCTTTCTTGAGTTTAGGCAAGGACACAGGGGCCCCATGATCCCCTATTGCCTGGGGGCCCCATGAGTTGTCAGTCAGCCCCTGGCAGAGAGATCCCCCGCTGAGCAAGCGGATCTGCTGGTGGCTCCGCCCCATGTGAAAGGGATCAAAGGCTCTCAATATTCAGATGCTTGGATGCAGCTGTAGATTATTTAGTGTTTGCAGTTTCTGGCAATTTGACTCAATTTAATGGCTCGTACAAATGCTAAGAAAAACGTATGAAAATTTTCATAGAAGGAATGATTGACTGATTATCTGATCCTTAGTATAGTGCTTTCGACAGCCAATTCCAACTTTTGGGACAACAAAAACCGAGGGTGCAAGCTAGAAAATGTTTATCGTATGCGAACACAACAAACATATTGTCAGGAATGGACTTGCCAATAGTGGTGGGACTCACCTGCCTTGTGGGCTGCAGTACCAGGGCTGGCCAGCGGGTGCTCTCAACAACCAGAGGTTCACTTCGGCAATTAACCATCACCTGGGGCTGATTGAAGGTGGTGTATTTAAGGGATGGCCAGACCTGCAGTCTGGGCCTTGGTGTGTGTTTTTCCATGGGCCCCTGTATCTTGTAACCTGCATTCCTGTTCCTGTTTCTTCCTGACTTGTTGCCGACCCTGCTTGATCCTGACCTCTGCTGACTTCTCCTGTTTGATCCCTGGCTTGTGACCCTGACCATTCTCTCCGCCTGCTCCTCCTGTACCTACCTGTCCGTTAGTTATCGACCCGGCCTGCCTGACTACGTTGTGCTCTATATATGTGTATGTACCTGTGTATCTGTATCAGTTTAGGTTTGGGTTTGTTTCACCTTGTTGTATGTATTTGTGTTAGCTTGGGGTTTGGTGCACTGCGTTTATGTTTGTATTGTTAGTCTTTAATAAATTGTCTTATTTATACCATATCTGAAGCCTGCGTTTCCCTGTGTCAGTCCACACATCTCTGGTCACACCCGCATCCCTGACACATATGTACAGTTTTCTATAGAAATAATTGAATAGAAGAAAAAGCATGCATGATCAGATGCAAAGAACAACCCTACATTTCCTCTTCTACTATTCTAGTACGTAGCTGTGTTTGCCTTCGTCAGCCGAGAATTTTCTTACAAATCAATACCATTTCAACTACATCATGATATGCCCTTTCGTGGAAAATCAGATGATCAATCTTCCGAGCTTTAGAATTTGTCTCATAGATTTGTCTTTGTCTATAATTTTTAGCGTGGTAATATTATCACCACAATTGCCACCATTACCGCCACATTAGTGTTACTTGCTATATATACACATGTAGCACTACCCCCATAGGAGTCGTTGAGTTTTGGGTCTCCCTAGAATTCTCGGCACAGCCACACAACACACATTTTTCTTCCACACATTGCACTCAGTGTCAATAAACAGTCCTTGAGCTAAGTTTTGTGATTTTATTAAGTGGTTTAGAACTTGGATGGCATTGAGGGGTATATGGGATGCCCAAGGAAACAGCAAACCTGAAGACAAACTCCTTAGCAACTATGTACAGATATGGACTTCATTAACCGCTTGACCTCCAGAGGATTTACCCCCCTTAATGACCACGCCTCTTTTTGCTACTCGGCGCTGCACTAATTCAACTGATAATTTCGTCATCGACGTCCTCACATCCGCTCCGTGAGGACGTCGATGACGAAACGCGTAGGGCGGAGCTTGATTGATGTGACGTCATTACGTTTTTGGCTGCCAGCTACTGCGCATGTGCTGAGTAGCCAGGCTCGTTTATGTGATTGCTGTTATGCTGTTGATGCTGGTGTCGGCTGGGACACCTCTTGAGTAAGTGCAATGAGTACCTAATAAAGGAATTGGTTTTTATAATATTGCACCATGAAGTCTTTCTGTTTCTCTTGAGTGCTTGGCATTTCCCCCCATGGATACGTTTGAAGGTGGTCCTTTATCTATTGGAGAAGTGGATTTTCGATTAACTACAAAGTTTTTCATCCTGTTATTTCGATCGATGAGGATCGATGTGTTGCAGAGTTTCCGTTTCTGAAGATATATTTATGGATGATCTGCCATTATATTATCAAGGTTTTTTGGTGAAAATTTTTCATATTTAGACACTTTTTTTGCACAAAAGTTTTTTGCACTTATACGTTTTTTTAATTTTTTTTTTTTGTGGTATTGGCATATATATATTTTTTTCTGGACTTATGATTTGATGATTTCTTTTTATACACATTTACTAGCGCAAATTATTTATTTATTGGTACACTTTATATATGGTGATTTTTTGCAGCTGGTACACTATTAGTAAGTTTTATAATTTTGACCATAGGCGCTATTATTAATTTTTCTTATAAAAAATATATAGTAAACTCAAAGTTGGTTATAAATTTAGGCCAAAATGTATTCTGCTCCATGTTTTTGGTAAAAAAAATCCCAATGAGTGTATATTGATTGCTTTTTGTGGAAGTTGTAGCGTCTACAAACTATGGTATAGATACTGCAACTTATGACATTTTTTTGCTATACAGTGCTGCGCTAGTTTAACGGACAATTGCGCGGTCATGCAATATGGTACATAAATGAAATTGAGCTTTCTTTCAGTGGTATTTGATCGCCTGTGCGGTTTTTATTTTTTTCGCTATAAAAAAAAAAAAGGCTGACAATTTTGAGGAAAAAAAAAACAGTATTTTGGACTTTTTGCTATAAAACATGTCCAGTAAAAAAAAATGCAAAAATCAAATTTAGTCATAAATTTCTGCCAAAATGCATTCTGCGACATGTCTACAAATGGCGGGAAAGATACTGGGATTTTTAGGTTTTTTTTTATACTAATAATGGCGGCGATCAGCGAATTATGGCGGCGATCAGGGACTTATGGCAGCGACCAGCAACTTATGGCGGGACTGCGGCGGACATTTTGACATTGGGGGGTACTGACTTGGGGTCACTGACATCCCCAAAAACACTAATACAGTGATCAGTGCAAAAAAAAAAAAACTGACACTGTACTAATGGCACTGGGGAGGAAGGGGTTAACTTTATTTTGCAGGGAAGGGTTATAGGAGTGAGGGGAGTGTTTTACTAGGGGGCGGGGTGTGTACTGGGCGGGACAAGGCTGATCGAGAAAGAGAAACTGTTCTTTCTCGATCAGCTCATCCTCGAGCTGACAGGGAAGTGACAGACAGCACAGCTACTGCAGCTGTGCTGTCTGTCATTGTTTGCCGCCGATCGCCGGGACATAGCCGCTAAGGAGCGGCTGTGACCTGGCGACTCACATCTGCGGCGGTGATCCGCGGGACAAATAGGGCGGCGGCACGCCTCGCGTGCCCCCTATTTGTTTACAAAACACATGTTTTAAAACATGGTTTTGCCTGTGAGTGCCGCCCTGTCGCTGTATATGTACAGTGGCTGGGCGGCATGCGGTTAAGAGCATTCCAGCTCTCTGGTGTACCACCTCAGGCCAGAGATAAATCCTCCTCTTCACCCAGCTGCACTGAGGGGACCCAGAAACTGCACGTTTAGCACAGCAGCACTGGATGAGATGCTAGTTGGGTTCTCCACCAGACTGCCCTCTCCCCTTATGTGGTTCAGGGGGTGTAAGAGTACTTATACTGTCCTCTCCTGATAGCTTAATGGGTTGGTGGCTGCCTTCAGGCCTTTCACTGGGCTGGCTCTTTCCCTGCTGTTCAGGATTGTCCTCCTTTGGAGACAGTGGTACAGTGGATATCCTCTTCTCCAGCACCTGCCTGTAGGTAGGCCCCTTCCCTGGGCTTCCTCCCAGACTCCACATTCTAGCCTCTCACTCCGTCTTCCATCTGACACTGCCTTGCTCCACCCAGGCTCTGCGATACCTAAGGGTTGCTTTGGTCACCATGTCCAGCCTCCTACCAGGGGATTGGCCAAGGTCCCTCAAGTATGCAAATTTGAGCTTTATCCCCTCCTCCTTCTCTCCTCCAGAAAGCTCTCAGGTTTTTGGAGAGGTAGGAGGGCTCCTGAAGC
Source organism: Staurois parvus (assembly GCF_062004578.1). Lineage (NCBI taxonomy): Eukaryota > Metazoa > Chordata > Amphibia > Anura > Ranidae > Staurois > Staurois parvus. The sequence continues at coordinate 797,908 of NW_028318224.1, forward strand.
TCTGACCTTCAGAACCTCCCTAGATTGTCCTGAGGTTACCTCTCTACCTCACTCCCAGGTTGACTCATCCCAGGCTATTACTCAGCCTCTGTCTAAAAAAATTAAACAACAAATGGCTATCTGGCCAACCTGGAGGGCATTACATACACAACGGATCAAGTAAAGCAGATTTGGCATGATTGTCAAGGTACCAGCAAACACAAATGCTCCTGCGCTTGGGGATGGACTCGATGCAGGCTAAAACCACATTAAGAATGTCCTGGAACATGCACACCTTGCTGCCCTCAAATAGACTGGGGGAATCCAAATATACTGAATGAGGAAAGAACAAAGAGAGGGCGCACAGGCCTAGTGCATTACCATAAAAAATGTTTAATAAGAAATAAAGTAGGTGTGTACTCACAAACGACAATAAAGACATAAAAGAACAGCTGGGTCAACACCGCGCTGAGTAACAGTCCGCAATAGCGAGTGTAGACATCCAATAGGCTGACGCATGTCGAGGACTTGCCTCTTCCTCAGAGCCAACTGACCAAATGTCTGCTCCCTCTTTTAGATGCATATAAAAGAGGAAGCAGGACTTCTCCAGAGCTGCCCCCATCCTCTGGAACTCTTACCCCAATTTATCAGACTATCGCCTTCTCTGCTCACTTTTAGGCGATCTCTGAAAACCTCTCTTCAGGGAAGCCTATCCTGCCCTCAGCTAATAATGGAATCTTCTACTCTTCCAACCAGTCCATCCCCCATAGTTACTACCTTTGGTACCACTAGCCCCTCCCTCCTAGATTGTAAGCTCCCAGGATCAGGGCCCTCCTAACCCTCTGTATTGTTGCTGTATTGTGTCCAGTTATATTGTAAAGCGCTGAGCAAACTGTTGGTGCTATATAAATCCTGTATAATAATAATAATAATAATAATAATAATAATATAAATCCTGTATAATAATAATAATAATAATATATAAATCCTGTATAATAATAATAATAATAATAATAATATATAAATCCTGTATAATAATAATAATATATAAATCCTGTATAATAATAAAAATAATAATAATATATAAATCCTGTATAATAATAAAAATAATATTAATATATAAATCCTGTATAATAATAAAAATAATATTAATATATAAATCCTGTATAATAATAATAATGTTAAGGTGTAATAAGTTTGTGAAGTAACACAGGGCTGGATTTGATGGACTTCTCATGTGGGGTCATTTACAAATTTGCAATTTTAGGGTGGAGGGTACACATTTTACTTAGAATATTGTTGTAAATATAAGGAGACAACTAGTATAATGCAGACATAAAACCAATGGCAAGAGGCATTTCTCTTAAGAAGTTATTGTGAGACAGCCCCCAGACAGTCATCTGTATTGTATGCCAATAATTACACCCATAGATAATACATTAATATTGCTTTTACCATTACGTTTTACTATAATGTCAATGAAAACTCAGAAAATGATCAGTGTTACATCTCTTGTAATTATTCTGGCTCAAATAATTATTTTCTATTTAAATCTGACCTCCTGCCTTCCCTTCAGTCTTGCACAGTTTTCTGGCTCCTCTCCTGGACTGAAATAGCTTACTCTGATTTCACTGCACACTGTGAGCTTCTCACAATGTGCACTAGACGCTGCAGCATGTCAGACAGAGCCCTGCTCATTTCCTGGCCCTTTCCTCCCCAGCCTGTCTGTCCCTGCCTCCCCCTACCCCCTTTTATTCATTGGATTTCATTCTTTCGATCATGGAGGCTCAACATCACATGTAGGCAGGGGTGGACTGACCATTTAGGCACTCAGGCACTGCCCTAGGGGCCCGGGTCAGTAGGGGGCCCCATGAGATGCCTCTGGTACCTTTCATGGGCTTTTTTGGGTGTGGTTTGAGTGTGGGCGAGGACACAGGGGCCCCATGATTTCCTATTGCCTGGGGGCCCCGTGAGTTTTCAGTCTGCCCCTGCATGTAGGCATTACTAAAGGAGGTCCACATGCAAGTACAGCCTGCCTAGGCACGCCTGCTCCTCCAGACTGACATCCACCCATCAGGGCATTTTATATTTGCTTACCTCCTTCCGAGAGCCAGCCAACTGCTTTCATCAGTGGGAGAAGCACTGAGGCAGGGTGCTGTGATGTTTTCAGGAAGCTATGTACAGCATCGTGCTTGCCCCTTCCACTAGCCACAATGTGCCTGCATTACATACAGAAGCACTGAGACCCAGTGATGATATCATAAGGTATGCAAGGAAAACAGAAAAGTTTTATTTAATAATTTAGTTATCATGTTGATAGGGGGAAGGGAAAATATAAGTGGATCAAGCTTCAACTTTGATTCACAATCAATCCTAGTTTTTAAGCAAGATATAGGCTGCATTAATATCTGCAGGTTTAGTAGGCACGCAACTAAACACACAGAACACGTACAAAATTTAAAAATGCACCACAAACATGCTGCAATTGCAGATTGGGCTTGCAAGACATTAATTGTTAATGGCATCCCAAGCGCAGGTAACAGACAAGCATTTTGCCATGCGTTTCTCCCACTATAAACATGCCCAAACCCGCACTGAAAAAACGCCCGAAGCTCCATGACCGACCTGCACTTGAATGGGCTGCCCTACATGCAATAGGGAAACAAAGAAACACAGCGCCTCTAAGTGTGTACTGTGAAGGTATTTAATAGAAAGATAAGTAGTAACTCACATCTTAGAATTTAAAAACAGGCTCATGGGTGAGAGGGTGAGACGTCTGTAGCCAGATGTAGTTGTGTGTCTGATTCAGAGATCCAGAGAGGAGATTGATTGAATCCGCCAGCAGGTGGTGCTGTGCATGTGCAACATGGATGGTAAGCCTGGTGGAATCTCCAAGGTGTCTGCCAGCAGATGGCGCTGGGTATATGCAGCATGGATGGTGAAGCCTGGCAGAGTCTCCAAGATGTCCGGGATCAGCACATGTGGTGTCTGACGCAGGGGCGGACTGACAACTCATGGGGCCCCCTGGGCAATAGGGGATCATGGGATCCCTGTGTCCCTGCCCAAACTCAAAAAAGCCTATGAAAAAGGTACCATCTCATGGGGCCCCCTACTGACCCCAGGCCCTTGGGCAGTGCCCGAGTTACCAAATCGTCAGTCCACCCCTGGTCTGACGTCATCAAAATGTGACGTGTTTCTGAGCATGTGCAGGACGAGATGAGTCCAGGCACGCTGTTTCATCAGGCAGGCCTTAGTGCCTACTGGACTACCTTCACCCCTGCCCATTTGGAACTCATCAAACATATATGGACTGCCACACCATGTGCCTGTTATCCCTTTTGTATTGCCCTACATGCAATGCATGTTAACCTGTGAGAAATACGGAAAAAAAAAACAAACGCGAGCAGAACGATGTGTTCCCACTACGCTCAGTTGCAAATGGGGCCTTGGAGTTCCTTTCAGTTGAACTTCATGCAAAAAACTCTACGATTAGGCTCCACTAGGGGGCAAAACATGTCAGAGAGGGAAGGGGGTTGGAGTGTTAGTGTCCATGCTGGAAATGGAACAATAAAGCTGCTTTTAGCCCAAGGCTTTGAGTGGGTTTCCTTATAGTGATAATAGCGGCAAACCTGAGTAATGTGTGTTGAAACAGGAACGTAGTCTCCATCAGAAGACCATGTAGCAGGGTGACAACAAAAGAGCACAATTGGGAGACAGGGACAGAGTGTTGTCAGTCTCTAACAGGAAGTGTCTGAACAAGGACCTCCATGGCAGAATCACCAGGGATTATTTGAATAAGGGCTGTTAAAATTAATTGAAAAATAATTTTAAAAATTAATTAGATTATAATGGTTTATATCTACTTGAATAATGTTTTTCCAGATTCACCAATAGAAGGTACAAGGTGTTACACTGCATTGCATAGGATTGTGCATCTGGCTGGGTGGGAATGTTTTAGTGAAGTAAAAACAGGATATTCGGTACGAATGGAAAGGCTTCAATGGAAATTGAAGGAAATCAAACTCTGCTTCTACCAAGAACATTAGCTGGAAACTAAAGGCAGTACTCGGAGATTAATATGATATGAAAAGGAGCGCCAGAAGATCACACTGGATGTAATCAAAACAATATACATATTCCCGTTCTTGATTTTATTTAATTTCATAAGAGTATACAGTTTTTCATCTTTAAACGCTCAACTAAACCACAGTGAACCATCCAAGAGGCACCTTGGGGAACCCATATGATAAAAGGGAACAACATGACCCTAGAGCTAGCTTTGTAGTGGGCTTCAAGCTTTAATTCAAAGCTGGTCTCATCGTGGTGGCTTGAGGCAGGAGCATTTTTGAAAGATTGGTTACAGCTCCCTTGGTTCTTCCAGAGCCAACATCAAAAACCACTGATATCTTTTCAATCTTCAGAAGCCAGGAAACAAACAATAAATGAGAGTGAGGATATGAAACTGAGTATATTTAAAAAAAAAAAAAAGTCAACTAGAGTTTGGCAAACATTAGTGCCCTTCACGGTTAGCCAGCAGATGAATTTAAACATAGTTGATGGGATTGTCCCAACGCGGGTACCATCTGCCCACTTTGTACTGTCCTACCAGCTGTTTCGAAACAAGGGACTGAAAAGTTCTGTCCAGATGATACGATAGAGATATCCCTTCCATCGCAAAAGTAATAGAATAAAAAGCTAAAAGCACAGTTATGTGTCCAGGAGGACCTCTGGAAAAGCTATTTAGAGAAGGTGACCCTGGATCGGGCTTTGTAGTGGTCTTCAAACAGAGTGACATTGACTTGCCCCTTCCAGGAATGCCTACTTACTTCTTCCTTACATCTTTCAAAGCCTCAATCAAACCACTGATCTCCTACTTTTCACAAGCCCGGAAACAACCAATAAAGTGAATAAATACAAAAATGAGTTTATTTGCCACAAGGAAAGTCATCAACAACTTGGCTGACGTAAATGTTTTTTTCAGCTAACCAATGGATGAGTCAGTCCCGATGGGTTGCCCTAAAGGGGTCACCACTGTTCCATTTTCAAAAACACAATTTTCATTAAACACATCAGCATCAGCTTGGAGCAGTTGTCTAAAGAAAGGACCAAGTGACTCCAAATCAAGATTTATAATGGTCCTTGAGCCAAATCCAAAGCATACGTTGTTTTGCAAAGAGGCAGAACAATTCTTTAGATATTTTACAGCACCTTTGTCTCCTCCAGAGTCAAAAGTAGAACCAACATATCCCTTTGCTCTTTGGAAGCCACGCAAAAAAAGGTTGGAACATATAGATGGAATGTATTTGTTACAAAATTAAATCAATGAGGGTTGGGCCCTCATAATTGTTTATTTCGGCCTATATATGTGTGATGCGTTTGTGTACAGTCATTGGGTTTGTTCAACAAAGGAAGCATTACACTACTTCCAATTTAGCTTGATAGAACATTTCCATTCAAACTCTAGTTACGTCATAGAAATAGTATGAGTACAGTAGCCTATTTATGGTACATAGTGTAACTCCAGGCAAGCATGTATATGTATAAAGTGGGGAAGAGTAAGAACTTTTCTCGGAAGGAAGGAAAAGTTTCAATTCTGCTGAAAAATAATGTTTTTTGTTGTTGTATTCCTGTTCCCCTTGCTCCTCCTTTTGGTGACTACAGGTGCTACTAAAATTTTTATACTCCAACTGACCACCAAACCTGAGACATTTTCTACGGTTATGTCCCACAGTCCGGACAGTAAATTGATCCTTTGTTTAGAAAGTTTGGAGACCCCTGCTCTAAAGGAATTCAGGATTCCTATTCCTCCCATACTCTATCCAAAACTGAAACCTGGTCTTAAACTTTAACCCACTGGGTAGCAGTGACCATAACATGATTTCATTTATTGTTAGCTGTAAACAGCAAGCACATACGGGAACAATAAAAACGCTCAATTTTAAGAGAGCTAATTTAGCAAGGCACAGAAATGGCACACTGCAAAATATATTCCCATGGGCAACAAGTTTAAAAGGCTAAAAATCAAACCCATGTGGCTTACGGACAAAGGTAAAAAAGCTATAGATAATAAGAAAAGAGCTTTTATTAAATATAAAAATTAAGGGACACTATCATCGTTTAAATATTACAAAGAATATGACAGAGTATGTAAAAAGGAAATAAAGGCTGCAAAAATTGAAAACGAATGACAGATTGCAAAAAATAGCAGGACCAACCCCAAAAAATTCTTCATATATTAATAGTAAAAAGGTTCGGTCCGATCATGTAGGCCCTTTACAGAATAATCTAGAGTGGTGACTGGGGACAAAGAGAAGGCAAATTTATTAAATCCCTTCTTCAGCTCTGTGTATACAAAGGAGCATGGGGGAGCTCTTGTCCATAATGGGGGGTGGTACTGACACAGCTGCAGATGATCCACATTGGCTCACAATTGATATGATCCAGAAATATTTAGACAGAATAAAGGTGAATAAAGCACCTGGACCGGATGGCATACACCCACGGGGCCTTAAAGAATTGAGCTCTGTCATTTCAAAGCCATTGTTTCTAATTTTTTAGGGACTATTTAATGACTGGCATAGTACCACTGGATTGGCGTAAGGCCAATGTGGGGCCAATATTTAAAAAGGGATAAAAATCTTTACCAAGTAATTACAGACCTGTTAGTGTAACTTCTATAGTTGGGAAGATACTGGAGAGTTTAATAAAAGACCACATAGATGAGTTCTTGCTGGAAAAAAATATTTTAAGCAACACAGCATGGATTCATGAAAGACAGAAGTTGTCAAACAAATCTGATTTCTTTTTATGAGGAGGTGAGCAAAACCTTGGACAGAGGGGTGGCTGTAGATGTGGTATACTTGGACAGAGGGGGTGGCGGTGGGCGTGTTATACTTGGGCAGAGGGGTGGCGGTGGACATGGTTTACTTGGGCAGAGGGGTGGTGGTGGACGTGGTATACTTGGGCAGAGGGGTGGCTGTGGAAGTGGTATACTTGGACAGAGGGTAGGCTTTGGATGTGGTATGCTTGGACAGAGGGGTGGCAGTGGACGTGGTATACTTGGACAGAGGGGTGGCGGTGGATGTGGTATACTTGGACAGAGGGGTGGGGGTGGTATACTTGGACAGAGGGACGGGGGTGGGTGTGGTATACTTGGACAGAGGGGTGGCGGTGGGTGTGGTATACTTGGACAGAGGGGTGGCGGTGGGTGTGGTATACTTGGACAGAGGGGTGGCGGTGGGCATGGTATACTTGGACAGAGGGGTGGCGGTGGGCATGGTATACTTGGACAGAGGGGTGGCGGTGGGCATGGTATACTTGGACAGAGGGGTGGCGGTGGATGTGGTATACTTGGACAGAGGGGTGGCAGTGGACGTGGTATACATGGACAGAGGGACGGCGGTGGACGTGGTATACTTGGACAGAGGGGTGGCGGTGGGCGTGGTATACTTGGACAGAGGGGTGGCGGTGGGCGTGGTATACTTGGACAGAGGGGTGGCGGTGGGCGTGGTATACTTGGACAGAGGGGTGGCGGTGGATGTGGTATACTTGGACAGAGGGGTGGCGGTGGATGTGGTATACTTGGACAGAGGGGTGGCGGTGGACGTGGTATACTTGGACAGAGGGGTGGCGGTGGACGTGGTATACTTGGACAGAGGGGTGGCGGTGGATGTGGTATACTTGGACAGAGGGTTGGCTGTGTGTGTGGTATACTTGGATTTTGCAGAAGCATTTGATACAGCTCCCCACACACGGCTAATGTGTAAGGTAAAGTCTACAGGCTTGGAAAAATCTGTATGAAAATGGATAGAAAACTTCCTAAAAGATCGTATTCAGAGAGTAGTGGTTAATGATTCATACTCTGAATGGTCTAGGGGTGTCAATGGTGTACCCCAAGGTTCAGTGTTGGGACCCTTACTTTTTAATATAGTTATAAACGATAAAGGGTCTGAAATGATAAATCCCATTCCAGTCTTTGCAGATGACACCAAGCTGTGCCGTGGAATAACGTCCTTACAGGATGTCTCCCACTTACAAGCCGACCTCAATGCTCTGTGTAATTGGGCAACTATGTGGCAAATGAGATTTAATGTTGACTTGGGGGCTAAGAATATGCATGCATCATACATACTAGGGGGGGTACAACTGGGGGAATCAATGGTGGAGAAGGATCTGGGAGTTCTGGTAGATCACAAGCTTAATAATGGCATGCAATGCCAAGCTGCGGTTTCTAAAGCGAGCAAAATCCTCTCTTGTATTAAAAGAGGTATAGACTCCAGAGAGAGAGATATCGGTACAAATCATTAGTAAAAGCTCATCCGGAATATGCAGTTCAATTTTGGGCACAAGAAGAACATTGGGGAACTGGAGAAAGTACAGAGAAGGGCAACCAAACTGATAAGGGGCATGGAGGAGATCAGCTATGAGGAAAGATTAGAGGAACTGAATATATTCTCTCTTGATAAGAGTAGATTAAGGGGGGGATATGATCTCCATGTATAATACATAAGGGGGGATATGATCTCCATGTATAATACATAAGGGGGGATATGATCTCCATGTATAATACATAAGGGGGGATATGATCTCCATGTATAATACATAAGGGGGGATATGATCTCCATGTATAATACATAAGGGGGGATATGATCTCCATGTATAATACATAAGGGGGGATATGATCTCCATGTATAATACATAAGGGGGGGGGGGATATGATCTCCATGTATAATACATAAGGGGGGGGGGATATGATCTCCATGTATAATACATAAGGGGGGATATGATCACCATGTATAATACATAAGGGGGGGGGGATATGATCTCCATGTATAATACATAAGGGGGGATATGATCACCATGTATAATACATAAGGGGGGGATATGATCTCCATGTATAATACATAAGGGGGGATATGATCTCCATGTATAATACATAAGGGGGGATATGATCTCCATGTATAATACATAAGGGGGGATATGATCACCATGTATAATACATAAGGGGGGATATGATCTCCATGTATAATACATAAGGGGGATATGATCTCCATGTATAATACATAAGGGGGATATGATCTCCATGTATAATACATAAGGGGGATATGATCTCCATGTATAATACATAAGGGGGGGGGATATGATCATGTATAATACATAAGGGGGGATATGATCTCCATGTATAAATACATCAGTGGTTCATATAGTGAACTCGGTGTAGAATTATTCACCCTGAGGTCATCACAGAGGACAAGGGGGTGCTCTTCACATGTGGAGAAAAATAAATTTAATCTCCAAACGCAGAAAAGTTTCTTCACAGTGAGAGCTGTGAAAATGTGGAATAGACTCCCTCAAGAGTTGGTTGTGGCCAGCTCAGTGGATTGCTGTAGGAAAGTCCTGGATTCTTTCTTGGATACACAGAATATAACTGGATATAACATTTATAGGGAACGTTGATCCAGGGAATATCAGATTGCCTCTCAGGGGATCAGGAAGGACTTTTTTCCCCTGCAGGAGCAAATCATACTTTGCTGGGTTTTTTGCCTTCCTCTGGATCAACTGTGGGTGTAGGATTATAACTTTTTTTTACTGGATGGACTTTTGTCTTTTTTCAGCCAGACTATGTAACTATGTAACCCCTCCCTATTCTATCCAAAGTTAAATATGAAATTTACAAATTTGTTTGAGTTTAAGCTTCATGCAAGGCAAATTTAATCTAAACAGCTTCATTGCATGGTAAGAGAATATTGGATTGAGTGTCTACAGCTTAATCGCTTCTTTTGAAACCATCTACGTTCTTCTACTTATTGAAAACCAAACAATGAGCAAAACAGAGAAAAAAAAATAACACTATATTTGTCTTATGAGAACGACAACAATGGCTTGGCTGGGATCACTGTCTTTCTGGTCTGACCAATAGAAGGGTCTGAGCACCGCTGATGGGTTGTCCAGAAGTGGTCACCATGGGCCTCTTTTCCACTATCTCACCAGCTGTTCCAAACACAAGGGACTGAAATGGCCTACCCTGACATTACGATGGAGGAGTTAGTGCCGTTGCCTTGCGTCTGTTCAAGCTTAAAATAGGTCCAGAGAGAATACTTCCATCCAAGACTTCCATTTTCGCGCCCGGACATTGGCCAATTTCAGTTCACGAGCCGCAGAAAGCCCATACAATACCAAATGGTCACTAGAGGTATACTCCCAAATTACATTATGTATTCTCTACTTTTCCTGGATGGACTCCCAGAACCTTTAAAATATTCAGCTTTCCTAAACAATAACGGAATTTAAGCCTACGCAGGATATGGACTTAAAATAATCCCGACGGTGCTGGTGGAATTCAGATCAATGTCTAATGTTTTTCTTTTCTTTTTTTTTTTTTTTTTCAAAAGGAGAAATTCTTACAACCACTTAAGTTATTCTATATTTCATGAGTCGAGTTGAAGTTTTCCCGTTGAGCTGCTAACACATATGGAAAGGCTAAGCCGAATGTAGCGTTGAAGTCATCTAAGGGACTCCCCCTCGGGTGTCAAGGAATTGCATTTACAACTGCCCCCTGCCTGCCTTGTCACATAAAAAGTGGCATGTTTTTTCACTTCCATATTTCGGGTGTGAATTAAATCCTTGCTGTCCTTTCTGTTCTCAAGGAGAAAGCCTGGTACGGCCATCAAAAGGACTGCCTAATTTGGCGCTACAAGCTCAGCGAGAGGTTTCAGCACAAAGCTGCACGAGGTGTTAGTGTCACACGTAAAATAAAAGGAGAACATGCTAATAAAGCCCCACGGTATGAGGGAGGCTAAGGCAAGGCCAACTGATGCAATCGAAGCCTAAAGGGTATATAAAGGCAAAAATTATAAAAAATGGCTTATTTTGTACATGTCTGCAATACATGTACATTTCCCCAAATTTTATCCCTTCAAACACACTGCAAGTACAGAAAATTAACTGTTCCTGTGCCATAAATATAGTATGCTCCTACCTTCCTCTTTGACATGACATCACCGTGTATTTTTGACTCTTAATTCCAAAGCATTTGGTGTCAGCCCTGCCTACTTTGTTTCTGATTACAAAGAACATTGATCTCCTATCATCTCCCTTCACATCCTCATCTCCATAACCCCTAGTTTTGCACATGCAAAGAAAACCAAAATTTATTATACTTGTACCAGGGGCGGACTGACAACTCATGGGGCTCCCGGGCAATAGGGGATCATGGGGCCCCTGTGTCCTCGCCCACACTCAAACCACACCCAAAAAAGCCTATGAAAGGTACCAGGGGCATCTCATGAGGCCCCTTACTGACCCTGGGCCCTCGGGCACTGCCCAAGTTTCTGAATGGTCAGTCCACCCCTGACTTGTACCAATATCATATTTATTGGCTCTCTCAGATTTGCCAGGACAGTCTGACTTTTTAGTTAGTTGCCTTGTGATGGGCCATGTCCCAGGATCATGGCATGAGGCTTGCTGAGGGTTAATGTGTAGTAGAACTGAGCAAGTGCTCAGTGTTCCTGCTGTTGGATTGGTGTGTGACACGCAGGGGCGGACTGACCATTTGGAAACTCGAGCACTGCCTGAGGGCCCGGGGTCAGTAGGGGGCCCCATGAGATGCCCCTGGTACCTTTTTCATAGGTTTTTTTGAGTTTGAGCAAGGACACAGGGGCCCCATGATCCCCTATTGCCCGTGGGCCCCATGAGTTGTCAGTCCGCCCCTGGTGACACGATACATTTTGGGACAGAGTGGAAGTCATCCTGTATCAGTCATGGGTGTTGCTAGCATTAGGCACCCTGGGGAACCCACCAGAGATGGACGCTACTAACTCAGATTTTATTTATCCATGATGGTTGTGTCCCAGGATCAAAGCACAAGGCTTGCTGATGAGTGGAATTGACTCTGCATCCACCATGTGCATTGCTAATGTCAGGCACCAGGAGCACCCCACAAGAGATGGCCACTCCTTTGCTATACTCTCCTTTTCAGTATTCTTTTTTTTTCCACAAGACTAAACTCCAGGCAATCAGCTAAGAAGCATTGCCAGACAGTGTGGTCAATGACCTTACTTTTTTTGGCTGAATTTAAGCAATTTTTGGTCATTGACCAACCCTCTCCCTTTGGCAGAGAGGTAAACATAAGGGTGAATGTCTAATGTTATAACATAGAGAATGCAATACCAAGGAATGTGAGCACTTCAAATTTGAGAGAATATGCAGCACTTTGGGGTTGGCAAGAATGGACTCAAGAACTGGTATAGCAAGACCTCACCAATGGAGTCCCCAATGAATGGACTTATTCTTTGGCCCAGTTGTTGATTTGCTATAGTTCTGTAGGGAGTCACTGTGTGTCCCCAAACCCCATGGTCTTATTGGTATGTTCGAGTGTAGGGTCCCTTTTATGGGTGGTTTCTCCTGTATGACTGCTGGGCAGTAGGCACAGCTGCTCCCATACTATGGATATACACTCACAGGCCACTTTATTAGGTATATCTTGCGGATACCAAGGAAATATCCCCCTCACCGGTACACCACCACTGCCAGCCTGAACCGTTGATACAAGGCAGAATGCTTTCATGTGTTTACGCCAAATTCTGACCCTACCGTCTGAATGTTGCAGCTAAAATCCCATTATCCTCTGACCTCTGACATCAACCAGGCATTTTTATCCACACAACTGCCGCTCACTGGATATTTCCTCTTTTTTTGGACCATTCTCTGTAAACCTTAGAGATGGTTGTGTGTGAAAATCCCAGTAGATCCGCAATTTTTGAAATACTCAGACCACCCCGTCTGGCACCAACAACCATGCCATGTTCAAAGACCCTTAAATCCCCTTTCTTCCCCATTCTGGTGCTCAGTTTGAACTTCAGCGAGTCATCTTCACCATGTCTAGATGTCTAAATGCATTGGGTTGCTACCATGTGATTGGCTGACTAGCAATCTGTGTTACCAAGCAATTGAACATGTGTGCCTAGCAAAGTGGCTGGTGAGTGTGTAAGGATCAGGCTCTGGGTAATGAGGGTCCTTTAGTGGGAACCATCCAATGTTTCAAAGGATATTGAGAACTTTTTTTCTTTTGAGGCTAGCAGTGGACTGTCATGTAGGCGTGATTAGCCTTAGGTGGGCATTCCTCCTCAGGGGATTGTGGGAACTACCTTAGATAGGACAATCTATTCATTCCTACTTATGATAAGATAACTAAGACATTTTCTATTATATGGAGCAATTGCAGGTCTTTCTTCCCCCAAAGACCATTTGTGATTGTTCCATGCTAACTTTACTCAGAATGACTAATCTTATGTTAACCATTACTACACAGAGTTGGCACCATTATAGAGGAACTGTCTGGGTCCTTTATTCTTCCATGTAAGTTGGAAATTACCATTAGGCATAGGTTTGTGTGTGAACTAATGGCTAAAGCAACCTGAAGGAAGGTGGCCATGAGTTTCAGTTGGGGCAGGCGAGACCTCGCATGGGTGAAGTAAGTATGTTTTAGCTCAGTAGTCAGTCAGTCTCTGGGAAAGCCCATGCTATAGAACTAGGATGTCATGACTTGTGCATGACGTAATGGTTAAAGCATCCTGAAGGAAGGTGGCCATGAGTTTCAGTTGGGGCAGGCTAGACCTCCCATGGGTGAAGTAAGTATGTTTTAGCTCAGTAGTCGATCAGTCTCTGGGAAAGCCCATGATATAGAACTAGGATGCCATGACCTGGGCATGACGTAATGGTTAAAGCATCCTGAAGGAAGGTGGCCATGAGTTTCAGTTGGGGAAGGCTAGACCTCCCATGGGTGAAGCAATTATGTTTAAGCTCAGTAGTCAACCAGTCTCTGAGAAAGCCCATGCTATAGAACTAGGATGCCATGACCTGGGCATGACGTAATGGTTAAAGCATCCTGAAGGAAGGTGGTCATGAGTTTCAGTTGGGGAAGGCTAGACCTCATATGGCTGAAGAAAGTATGTTTAAGCTCAGTAGTCAACCAGTCTCTGGGAAAGCCCATGCTATAGAACTAAAATGCCATGACCTGGGTATGACCTAATGGTTAAAGCAACCTTAAGGAAGGTGGCCATGATCTTCAGTTGGGGCAGATTAGACCTCCCATGTGTGAAGTAAGTATGTTTTAGCTCAGTAGTCAATCAGTCTCTGGGAAAGCTCATGCTATAGAACTAGGATGCCACGAGAAAGCCCACCTAAATAACAGAAAAAGTTAAATTGCCTGTGTGCATCCCCTCTACACAACACAAAGACATATATGAATCCAGAAGATCACTGAACTCCACCAGGTCACACCAATAGCTGAAGAATCACTTCTACTTGGAGCTGCCCTTTAAATATATCTTGGTGCTAGAAACCAATCTACTGTATAAAACAACAGCCAAACATTTTCCCAGCAGAATGTCTGAATGCAGTAACTGTGTTAAGTAGTTTATGTGTTTAACGTTTCACTTTTGGGAACTTCTGCCATAGAGCGGAGTCGGTCTGATTAGCGCAATCCTCCTTTAGCCTGTTTGCACAAGCACAAGTCTTGTCGAATTATTGCTAAGTGAAAACTAATTAGTAAGCGGTGGCCAACACGGATCTAGCTGTGGGCCCGGAGAGGAGGCTGTCTGCTTTTCAGACTAAACATTGCGACCCCACTAGGCTGATCCCTTCGGGAGCTTCTCAGCCTTGGTCTGTCGACACACATCCCGTTGTTCCTAATTAACCTCTAGAGCACTTTTCTCATTTCTGTTTATTTTTTTCCTATTATTGCAGTTGGCGTTTCCCCTTCCCTTCGTAACTCAAACATGCTTGCGTTTCAGGCAACAAGAGGATAACGCTATCAAAGTAGGACACGTTTAAAGAGGATCTGTCACTTTGGATAGGTTTGTATACTAGATTTGCCAAGAGAAAAATAAATCTGCCGTTTTCATGGCTAGCTAGCTCTTTCTGTTTAAAAAAGTTGGCTTTCGGCTCACAGTTTGGCCTGTGCAAGGGTAAGTACACATGGGCAGGATTTTTAAATCTTAGCTTAAATGCAAGCCTGAAGAGCAAGAATTTGCAAAGGATTTAAAAGGAGCCAAACTGCTTTCTGGAAGGCTAACTTTAAAAAAGTGCTGAAAAGTAACTAGTCTGTTTCCTTTGTGTTCTTCCATTGGGAAGATGTATAGTTGGTGATTATACTGTATGTGCTTAGGAGTTGGTGGTCACATATATTTAGTTGGTGGCTACATGTACATAGGGGTTGGTGGTCACATATATAGTTGGTGGTTATATGTACATAGGGTTGGTGTTCACATACAGTGGGGATCGAAAGTTTGGGCACCCCAGCTAAAAATTTGTATTAATGTGCATAAAGAAGCCAAGGAAAGATGGAAAAATCCCCAAAAGGCATCAAATTACAGATTAGACATTCTTATAATATGTCAACAAAACTTAGATTTTATTTCCATCATTTACACTTTCAAAATAACAGAAAACAAAAAAATGGCGTCTGCAAAAGTTTGGGCACCCTGCAGAGTTAATATCTTGTACTGCCCCCTTTGGCAAGTATCACAGCTTGTAAACGCTTTTTGTAGCCAGCCAAGAGTCTTTCAATTCTTGTTTGAGGTATCTTTGCCCATTCTTCCTTACAAAAGTCTTCCAGTTCTTTGAGATTTCTGGGCTGTCTGTCACGCACTGCTCTTTTAAGGTCTATCCATAGATTTTCAATTATGTTGAGGTCAGGAGATTGTGAAGGCCATGGCAAAACCTTCAGTTTACGCCTCTTGATGTAATCCCCCGTGGATTTCGAGGTGTGTTTAGGATCATTATCCATTTGTAGAAGCCATCCTCTCTTTAACTTCAGCTTTTTCACAGATGGCATCAAGTTACCATCCAAAATTTGCTGAAATTTTATTGAATCCATTTTTCCTTCTACTCGTGAGATGTTCCCTGTGCCAGTGGCTGCAACACAACCCCAAAGCATGATTGATCCAACCCCATGCTTAACAGTTGGACAGAGGTTCTTTTCATTAAATTCTGTGCCCCTTCTTCTCCAAACGTACCTTTGCTCATTCCGGCCAAAAAGTTCAATTTTAACCTCATCGGTCCACAGAACTTGTTTTCAAAATGCATCAGGCTTGTCTATATGTTCATTTGCAAAGTTAAAACGATGATTTTTGTGGTGAGGACGTAGAAGAGGTTTTCTTCTGATGACTCTTCCATGAAGACCATATTTGTACGAGTATCTCTTTAGAGTGGAATAGTGTACCACAACTCCAGTGTCTGCCAGATCTTTCTGGAGTGATCATGCAGTCAAACGTGGGTTTTGAATTGTTTTTCTCACAATCCTGCGAGCTGTTCTGTCTGATATTTTTCTTGGTCTTCCAGATCTTGCTTTAACTTCCACTGTTCCTGATGACTGCCATTTCTTAATGACATTCCGAACAGAGGATATTGACATCTGAAAACGCTTTGCTATCTTCTTATAGCCTTCTCCAGCTTTGTGAGCGTCACCTATTTTCAGTTTCAGTTTTCTAGACAACTGCTTAGAAGAACCCATGGTGCTGATTGTTGGGGCAAGGTCAGATGAGTCTGGGCATTTAAAACCTTTGAGATTGACATAACCTGGTCTTCCCAGACGATGATTGAGAACAATCCATGACACTGGCAGGTCTCAGCTTTGCAAAGGGGGCAGTGCATGCTATAAATTCTGCAGGGTGCCCAAACATTTGCAGACGCCATTTTTTTGTTTTCTGTTATTTTGAAAGTGTAAATGATGGAAATAAAATCTAACTTTTGTTGACATACAGTCATGGCCGAAATTGTTGGCACCCTTGATATTTCTCCAGGAAATCATGTATTTCTCACGAAACGTATTGCATTAACACATGTTTTGCTATACACATGTTTATTCCCTTTGTGTGTATTGGGACAAAACAAAAAAAGGGAGGAAAGAAAGCAAATTCGACATAATGTCACACAAACCTCCAAAAATGGGCTGGACAAAAGTATTGGCACCCTTTCACAACTGCGGATAAATAAGAATGTTACAAGCATGTGATGCTCCTGTAAACTCACCTGGGGCAAGTAACAGGTGTGGGCAATATAGAAATCACACCTGAAAGCAGATAAAAAGGAGAGACGTTCACTTAACCTTTGCATTGTGTGTCTGTCTGTGCCACACTAAGCATGGACAACAGAAAGAGGAGACGAGAACTGTCTGAGGACCTGAGAACCAAAATTGTGGCAAAATATCAACAATCTCAAGGTTACAAGTCCATCTCCAGAGAACTAGATTTGCCTTTGTCCACAGTGCGCAACATTATCAAGAAGTTTGCAACCCATGGCACTGTAGCTAATCTCCCTGGTCGTGGACGGATGAGGAAAATTGATGAAAGATTGCAACGCAGAATAGTCCGGATGGTGGATAAGCAGCCCCAAACATGTTCCAAAGACATTCAAGCTGTCCTGCAGGCTCAGGGAGCATCAGTGTCAGCGCGAACTATCCGTCGACATTTAAATGAAATGAAACGCTATGGCAGGAGACCCAGGAGGACCCCACTGCTGACACAGAGACATAAAAAAGCAAGACTACAGTTTGCCAAAATGTACTTGAGTAAGCCAAAAGCCTTCTGGGAAAACGTCTTGTGGACAGATGAGACCAAGATAGAGCTTTTCGGTAAAGCACATCATTCTACTGTTTACCGAAAACAGAATGAGGCCTACAAAGAACAAAACACAGTACCTACGGTAAAATATGGTGGAGGTTCAA
Organism: Staurois parvus; assembly: GCF_062004578.1. NCBI lineage: Eukaryota > Metazoa > Chordata > Amphibia > Anura > Ranidae > Staurois > Staurois parvus. Next base: position 815,612 of record NW_028318224.1, read on the forward strand.
TGATGTTTTGGGGTTGTTTTGCTGCCTCTGGCACTGGGTGCCTTGACTGTGTGCAAGGCATCATGAAATCTGAGGATTACCAAAGGATTTTGGGTCGCACTGTAGGGCCCAGTGTCAGAAAGCTGGGTTTGCGTCCAAGATCCTGGGTCTTCCAGCAGGACAATGACCCCAAACATACGTCAAAAAGCACTCAGAAATGGATGGCAAAGAAGCGCTGGAGAGTTCTGAAGTGGCCAGCAATGAGCCCAGATCTAAATCCCATTGAACACCTGTGGAGAGATCTTAAAATTGCTGTTGGGAAAAGGTGTCCTTCCAATAAGAGAGACCTGGAGCTGTTTGCAAAGGAAGAGTGGTCCAAAATTCCGGGTGAGAGGTGTCAGAAGCTTATTGATGGTTATAGGAAGCGACTGATTTCAGTTATGTTTTCCAAAGGGTGTGCAACCAAATATTAAGTTAAGGGTGCCAATACTTTTGTCCAGCCCATTTTTGGGGTTTTGTGTGACATTATGTCATATTTGCTTTTCTGCCTCTGTTTTATATTTGTTCCAATACATACAAAGGGAATAAACATGTGTATAGCAAAACATGTGTTAATGCAATACCTTTTTTGTGTGAAATACTTGATTTTCAGGAAAAATATCAAGGGTGCCAACAATTTCGGCCATGACTGTATGATAAGAATGTCTAATCTGTAATTTGATGCATTTTGGAGATTTTTCCATCTTTCCTTGGCTTCTTTATGCATATTAATACAAATTTTTAGCTGGGGTGCCCAAACTTTCGATCCCCACTGTATATAGTTGGTGGTTATATGTACATAAGGGGTTGGTGGTTATATGTACATAGGGTTGGTGTTCACATATATAGTTGGTGTTACATGTACATAGGGGTGGGGGTGACAAATATATAGTTGATGGTTACATGTACATAAGGGTTGGTGGTCATATATATAGTTGGTGGTTACACTTACAAAGTGGCTGGTGGTCATATATATAGTTGGTGGTTACACTTACAAAGTGGCTGGTGGTCATATATAGTTGGTGGTTACATGTACACAGGGGTTGGTGGTCATATATATAGTTGGTGGTTACATGTACATAGGGGTTGGTGGTCAAATATATAGAGATGGTGGTTTCATGTATGTAGGAGGTGGTGGTAACCTAAGAAAGTTGGTGGTTTCATGTACATAGGGGTTGGTGGTCAAATATACAGTATAGTTGGTGGTTATATGTACATAGGAATGTGGTCACATATAGAGTTGGTGGTTTTATGTACATAGGAGGTGGTATTACCTAAAACGCTGGTGGTTACATGTACTTAGGGGTTAGTGGTCACATATACCTGTATATTTGGTGGTTTCATCTACACAGTAGTTGATGGTCATTTTACATAGTTGGTGGTTACATGTATAGTTGTTGGTTACATGCACATAGGTGTTGGTTGTAACATATACAGTTGGTAGTTACATATATTTTTTGTGCTATTCACGTGCGTAGGGTAGCCCATTACAATGAATGGGCTGTCCTAAACGCAAAGCGCGAAAATTGCACAAAAAACACGAGCGCGCCATCGAGAGATTTGCCTGAAAGTGTTCTCGCTGCGTACCTACAGCTTGGTAAATACAACACAGTATGCGCCAAACAAAGGAGAGGCACTGTCGCTGGCGTTAACTATTGAGTCAAAGTAAAGAGCCCATATTGAGTCCATAAAGGCAAAGGGATGACAAGGAATAGTTCTCTTTAGGCTGCTGATTTCCAGAGTGAAGCAAATTCTCTGTATATACTAGAAAACAAAAAAACAGAAACAGCGCCTCTAAGTGTAGTATCACAATGTTTCATGAACTAAAACAATGAGGTTCACAAGAGGCAACTCACATGTAGGGATGGGCTTGACATTCAAGTCGAACATCGGCTGTTTGTGAGTTCGCCAAACACACGAACGTTAAGGGCGTTCAGCAGGATATTTGCCCGTCGTGCCCCACAATGCACCGAGCTCTCACAGTGCATTGTGAGAGCCATGATTGGCCAAAGCAATGCACCTGACCACAAGTGGCCAATCACAGCAGAATTGGGCGGAGCTAGCGGTGATGTCACTGCTAGCTCTGCCCAATTGTTTACATCTGACCAGCATATGTCAGATTGCGGTGAAAGCTTGGCGGGTGCAGACGGGTCGGCAGGCCTCAATTTTTTTTTTTAATTTTGGCGCATCGGCGTTGATGTGACAATGCTGGACGGTGTGATTGGCGATGGATTACAAGAATGGAACCTTCTTTTTAACTTTTTTTTTAATTAAAGGACTGTGTGCTTTTATTTTTTAATTCACTTAAAGGAATTTTTCAAAATTCTGGCTTCTTTATTTTTTCTAAATGTAACCTTTTAGTAAATGGGTAGGGGTACTTGTACCCCTTACTCATTCACAATGGGGGGAGCAGCATCAGGGTGCCCCCTTATTTAATGGGGTACCCTGATGCTAATGAGCCTCCCTGCCCACAGACCCCCCACAACCACCGGGCTAGAGTTGAATGGAAGAGGCCCTTGTCCTCTTGTTACCAGGCATGTGGCCTGCTAAGCCGCAGGGGGGAGGGGGGGCGCTTGATTGTCCCCCCCCCCCCTTTCCTGCCCTGCCAGGATTGTGCTCAGATCAAGGGTCTGGTAGGAATTTAAGAGGGACCCCACACTTTTCCCCCCATTTTTGGGGCAGGGGTTCCCCTTAAACATCCTACCAGGCCTACAGTGTCTGTTATGGATTTTAGGGGGAACCTCACCCACTTTCTTTTTTAATTTCTTACTGTGGGGTCCCTCCTAACCTTCCAGTCAGACCTAAGGGGTCTGGTATGGATAAGCCGGGGGGGGGGGGGGGCTACGAATCCAAAATATTAATTAAAAAAAACATTTCAGTTCTGCTGCAGCCGGTTCTATACATTGTACAAACGTGCAACTAAGGGCAGGTAGTTTCAGGGGACCCCCAATCACTGCGATCATCTGGTCGGGAAGCCTCTTCACCATTTGGCGGTGAAGCTGGGAAGGGTTCAACTCCAAATTCTGCATGCACTAAAAACAACGTATTATCACTTTAAAGTACACTGCGTCATCCATATTTGCTCATTACATGGGCAGATTATGCTTCCTTCTTAATAATAAAGCATGGTGTTTGTTCTTTACTCCTCCCCTCCCACGGTGCCAGCCTATCATATTGCTTAGAAGTAACCCAGCAGGAGCCGCATACAGAACATCCTAGAGAATCTATGAATTGTATATGAAATATTCTCAGGAAAACACGGAGACAGCGAGTACAAAAAATAAAAAAGGAAAGTAAATAAATAAATAAACTACGCTTGTATAAACTACTCACCGCCAGCTCAGACTCTGCAATAACGGAACATTTTGCATTAGTTTCCCCTTTAAATCATCTGCTCAGCTATTTTATTTTAGTGTTTTCCCAGCAGGATATCCCGAGCCATGTGTGGAATAAAAAATATAATAAGTGTAATTGACTTTAGCCTACACCTGCTCATAAATAAATGTATAAGTGGGGAAAGAGGCGCACGGTTTAAGCAGAGCGGGCTCCGCGGATTACACCAGGGTCTGAATTAACCTGCGTGCTGGAGGAAACAAGATCATTCCCTTTATTGTTCAACCTTTCCAATTTTCTTTAACCCCTCATTCAACAGACTCCTAATGCTGGGTCCTACACAGGGCAATCTGTAGGGCCCATTCGCAGTAGTGTCCTGGCACTAAAATGCAACCAATTTCTTACAACACATGACAAGGCACCTACTCTCCTGAGCTGTTCCCTTGAATGTTTTTCTGCCACAAGATGTCCTCATTCTTCCAGGTTGACTGACATCCTGGGAGTGTAGGGAGTCATAGACATGCACCCCTAATGCAGAGTCAATGCAACCCTCTGCTTCATTGAGAAGTGCCCACCACTAGAGAAGATCAAAAGAGGACCCTGCATGTTATGTGACTCCTTATGCTGGCCACTGGATGTCCTTAGTCTTCCAGGTTGAAGGATGCTGGGCATGACGAGGACATCCTATAAGTGTAGAGTGTCATGGACACACACCCCCAATACAGATAGTCATGTCAATGCAACCCTCTGCTTCATTGAGAACTGCCCACTACTGGAGAAGATCCAAAGAGGAACCTGCATGTCATGTGACTCCTTATGCTGGCCACTAGATGTCCTCCGTCTTCCAGGTTGAATGGAGATGGGCATGACATCCTGTGAGTGTTGGGCGTCATGGACACACCCACCTAATGCAGAAAGTCACATTAATTCAACCCTCTGCTTCATTGAGTACTACCCACCACTAAAGAAGATCCAAAGAGAGCTGTTCCCCTGAGATGTCCTCAGTCTTCCAGGTTGAATGACACAGGGCATGACGAGAACATCCTATGAGTGTAGGGTGTCATGGACATCCCCCCTAATGCAGTGTCAATGCAACCCTCTGCTTCAATGAGAAGTGCCCACTACTGGAGAAGATCCAAAGAGGAACCTGCATGTCATGTGACTCCTTATGCTGGCCACTAGATGTCCTCCGTCTTCCAGGTTGAATGGAGCTGGGCATGACATCCTGTGAGTGTTGGGCATCATGGAAACACCCACCTAATGCAAAAAGTCACATTAATTCAACCCTCTGCTTCATTGAGTACTACCCACCACTAAAGAAGATCCAAAGAGAGCTGTTCCCCTGAGATGTCCTCAGTCTTCCAGGTTGAATGACACAGGGCATGACGAGAACATCCTATGAGTGTAGGGTGTCATGGACATCCCCCCTAATGCAGTGTCAATGCAACCCTCTGCTTCAATGAGAAGTGCCCACCACTAGAGAAGATCCAAAGAGGACCCTGCATGTTATGTGACTCCTTATCCTGGCCACTGGATGTCCTCAGTCTTCCAGGTTGAATGACACAGGGCATGATGAGTACATCCTATGAATGTAGGGTGTCATGGACATCCCCCTTAATGCAGAGTCAATGCAACCCTCTGCTTCAATGAGAAGTGCCCACCACTAGAGAAGATCCAAAGAGGACCCTGCATGTTATGTGACTCCTTATGCTGGCCACTAGATGTCCTCCGTCTTCCAGGTTGAATGGAGATGGGCATGACATCCTGTGAGTGTTGGGCGTCATGGACACACCCACCTAATGCAGAAAGTCACATTAATTCAACCCTCTGCTTCATTGAGAACTACCCACCACTAAAGATCCAAAGAGAGCTGTTACCCTGAGATGTCCTCAGTCTTCCAGGTTGAATGACACTGGGCATGGTGAGGACATCCTATGAGTGTAGGGCGCTATGGACACACACCCCTAATGCAGAGTCAATGCAACCCTCTGCTTCATTGAGAAGTGCCCACCACTAGAGAAGATCCAAAGAGGGCCCTGCGTGTCATGTGACTCCTTATGCTGGCCACTGGATGTCCTCAGTCTTCCAGGTTGAATGACTCTAGGCATGAAGAGGACATCCTATAAGTGTAGGGTGTCATGGACATCCCCCCTAATGCAGAGTCAATGCAACCCTCTGCTTCATTGAGAGCTACCCACCACTGGAGAAGATACAAAGAGGACCCTGCATGTCATGTGACTCCTTATGCTGGCCACTAGATGTCCTCCGTCTTCCAGGTTGAATGAAGCTGGGCATGAGGAGGACATCCTGGGAGTATCGGGTGTCATGGACACACCTCTATAATACAGAGTCATGTTAGCGAATTAAGATTAAGGGTTAATTATTATTCATTTATTTGATATTTGTATTATGTACAGTATTTATTATTTTCATTAATTTGTGTATTTATTTTATTTGTTTTACATTTACTTATTCATATATTATTGCTGTTTTTTTTTTTTTTCATGTGAGCAGAAAAATGTGCAAAAATGTGCAACAAAACGCATATATATATATATATATTTAGAATTAGGGAGTTAAGGTTAGGGGTTAATTATTATTCATTTATTTTAGTTATTTATTATGTACGGTATTTTTGATCACTTTCAGTTATTTGTGTATTTATTTTATCTGTTTTACATTTACTTATTCATATATTATTACTATTTTTTTTTCATGCGAGCAGAAAAGCGCGCTAAAATGCTTGACAAAACGCACGAATATGCGCAAATCCCTTGTTTCCATCCATTCCTATAGAAATAAAAAAAAGTTAAAAAACACGCAAATCTGCCTGATTTGAGTGACCAAAAAAAAAAAAGCTCCAGACCTTGTTTGAGCTTCAGGTGTATGGCTTCAGGCGACTTTGAGTGGAGATGCGAACCACCTCTATTGAGAATAATTTTCTCCTCAAGCGTTTTGGAGCTCGGAGCTACAAATCGCTCAAGTGTGAATGGGGCCTAAAGGTGAGCATTGCAGCCGGAGCACCTTCTTTTTTATTTATTTTTTTTGGTGTAAAAAAAAAAAATGTAATAAATATAAATAAAAATGATCCATAACTACACCTAAAGGGGGGGGGGTATAGATATCCTCTAGAGCAGTGGTTCTCAACCTTCCTAATGCCGCAACCCTTTAATACAGTTCCTCATGTTGTGGTGACCCCCAACCATAAAATTATTTACCCAGTAATTATAATTCATGAAGTGTCGTTTTACCTCCAACACTGCTGTTTTCAGCACAGTAGCTGCTTTCAGCACAGTAGCTGCTTTAAACAGAGTAGCTGCTTTCAACACAGCAGCTGCTTTCTACACAGTAGCTGCTCTTTACACATCAGAAATATGTGTTTTCCGATGGTCTTAGGCGACCCCTGTGAAAGGGTCGTTCGACCCCCAAAGGGTTGAGAACCACTGCTCTAAAGGTTAAAGACCCGTGATATAATTGCAGCGTGGACTGTCTGTTCTGCAGCCCCTTCGACCCTGCCGAGAGACGGCGAGCGTCCGAGAGCTCACCGCAGTTCCTGGCGCTCTCAGACCTTTTCGCGGAAGGGTTTTAAATGAAGCCAGATAATCCGCGAGAGCGAGGTGAGCGAAGATAGCGCAAGACTGACACAAGTGTCAGTTTCAAAGCCCATCTGTTTTCACCTGGCAGATCAGCACCGCTGGGAGCTTGCTCTCCCCCGTAAGCCGCTTTGAAAGTTGAGCAGGTACTGCAGCAGAGCGAAGATTTAGCCGCCATCTCCCTGGTGGCTGCCGGACTAGAAGCAAGAAAAAAAAAAAGAAAAAGGAAAGTGTTGGCGTTTTAACCCCCACGCCGCTGGAAAGATCTGGCTGCACGCCCACCCGGGACTAAACCCATCCATTCATGTAGGCTTCAGGGTTCACAGAGCTACACTGCAGCATCCAAGCAAAGCAAAGAGGAAATCATTTCATAGGAACAGAGAGAATTATATTGTATTAATATGTGTTTTGGTTTGAAGAAAAAGGTCCAAACTGTGGCTGCGGCCCTTTTGCTTGCCGTTAGCCAACCCTTGGGGCACTGTGCTTCCCTTATCATAGGAGGCACTATTCCTTCCACTGACACCAATGATGGGGCACTATTCCTCCCACTGACACCAATGATGGGGCACTATTCCTTCCACTGACACCAATGATGGGGCACTATTCCTCCCACTGACACCAATGATGGGACACTATTCCTCCCCCTGGCACCAATGATGGGGCACTATTCCTCCCACTGACACCAATGATGGGGCACTATTCCTTCCACTGACACCAATGATGGGGCACTATTCCTTCCACTGACACCAATGATGGGACACTATTCCTTCCACTGACACCAATGATGGGGCACTATTCCTTCCACTGACACCAAAGATGGTGCACTATTCCTGCCACTGACACCAACAACGGGGGGACTATTCCTTCCACTGACTCCAACAACAGGGCACTATTCCTTCTACTGACAAAAATGATGGGACACTACTTCTTCCACTGACACCAACAGTGGGGCACTATTCCTCCCACTGACACCAATGATGGGGCACTATTCCATCCACTGGCACCAACAATGGGGTGCTATTTCTTCCACTGACACCAAGGATGGGGCACTACCCCTTCCACTGACAGCAACAATGCATCACTAGTCCTCCCACTGACACCAACAATATGGCACTATCCCTTCCACTAACACTAACAATGAGGCACGAATCCTTCCACTGACAACAACAATGGGGCACTATTCCTCCCTCTGACACCAATGATGGGGCACTATTCCTCCCACTGACACCAATGATGGGGCACTATTTCTTCCACTGACACCAATGATGGGGCACTATTCCTCCCTCTGACACCAATGATGGGGCATTATTCCTCCCTCTGACACCAATGATGGGGCACTATTCCTCCCTCTGACACCAATGATGGGGCACTATTCCTCCCTCTGACACCAATGATGGGGCACTATTCCTCCCTCTGACACCAAGGAAGGGGCATTATTCCTCCTCCTACTGACCACAGGCACTCTGGGTCATTTTCTATACCCATTGGGCATAGTTTGGCCCCTCCTAACATCTGAAGGACAATACCAATGATGGGGCATTATTCCTCCCTCTGACACCAATGATGGGGCACTATTCCTCCCTCTGACACCAATGATGGGGCACTATTCCTCCCTCCTAACATCTGAAGGACAATACCAATGATGGGGCATTATTCCTCCGTCTGACACCAATGATGGGGCACTATTCCTCCCTCTGACACCAATGATGGAGCACTATTCCTCCCTCTGACACCAAGGAAGGGGCATTATTCCTCCTCCTACTGACCACAGGCACTCTGGGTCATTTTCTATACCCATTGGGCACAGTTTGGCCCCTCCTAACATCTGAAGGACAATATACTGGCCCCTTGTTTAGAAAGTATGGAGACCCCTGCAATAGAGCTAAACTTGCAACCGCACACAATGCCTGCTTGGATGCCAACGTCCGCTCCACTGCCTGGGTAATGTTGGCTCTGGTGTGACTTAGTTGCTATGGAAACACAGAAATTTGCCAAGCCTTGCCGTTACACATAGCAACCAATGAGTTTGCACTTGCCCAGGTAAAATGGCAGCTTTATTGTGATTCGGTTGCTATGGGAACACCTACATTTGCTGAACCCCCGTGTTGCACATAGCAACCAATGACAATTGACCTGCCTAGGTAATGGAGGCTCTATTGTGACTTGGTTGCTATGGGAACATGTGAATTTGCTGAACCCTGACATTACACATAGCAACCATTGAGTTTGCACTTGCCCTGGTAAAATGGCGGCTCTACTGAGACTTATTTGCTATGGGAACACCTAAATTTGCCAAGCCTTGCAGTTACACATAGCAACCAATGACTCTGCACTTGCCCCAGTAAAATGGCGGCTCTATTGAAACTTGGTTGCTATGGGAACACCTACATGTGCTGAACCCTGGTGTTACACATAGCAACCAATGACTTTTAACCTTCCTTGATAATGTTGGATCTATTGTGACTCGGTTGCTATGGACACACTTGAATGTGCTAAGGCTCAGCGTTACACATAGCAACCAATGACTTTGCACGTGCACCAGTAAAATGGCAGCTCTATTGAAACTTGGTTGCTATGGGAACACCTACATTAGCTGAACCCTGGTGTTACACATAGCAACCAATGACTCTTGCACCAGTAAAATGGTGGCTCTATTTAAATTTGGTTGCTATAGGAACACCTACACGTGCTGAACCCTGGTGTTACACATAGCAACCAATAACGTTTGTTGGATCTATTGTGACACGGTTACTATGGAAACACTTGAACGTGCCAAGGCTCGGTGTTACACATAGCAACCAATGACTTTGCACTTGCCCCGGTAAAATGGCGGCTCTATTGAAACGTGGTTGCTATGGAAAGATCTACATGTGCTGAGCCCTGGTGTTACACATAGCAACCAATAACGTTGGTTGGATCTATTGTGACTCGGTTGCTATAGAAACACTTGAACGTGCCAAGGCTCGGCGTTACACATAGCAACCAATGACTTTGCACTTGCCCCGGTAAAATGGGCGGCTCTGTTGTGACTCCGTTGCCATAGGAACCCAGGCACTTCCTGTGTACAATTGCAGCTCCCCGGTTCTCATCCAGCCGGGGCCTTGACTACACGGGGAGACGTGTGATGAAATTATGAGCTGTAATAATAGAAGTCCTGTTGGCGTCCTGTCAGAGCGTTGACTGCTAAATCCTTGACACTTTACTCCCTGACAGAATGGCGCGCCGGATTGAAGAATTAGAACTCTGACATCAATCTGTACGACTCCCGGCCGCCTCCCCGCCATCGCTCCGCGTCTCCAGCTGCTGCCGCACACCAGCAAATCATCGTCAAGGGCAGATATTGTAGTGCGAGGAAATCAGCGTCCGTATTTCACACACAAAATACGCTTTACCATCGGATGGATCTATTTTTTTTTTACCCCCCCCCCTTGGGCCTCATTCACACCGACGTTGACACCTTTCTGAACCTATAAAACATATAACATGCGCAGTAGGCGCTTATCTAGAAGAGAGCGCATTCTCCAGTGCGGCGCCAATACCTGACGCAGTTTGGTGCCTGGGAGATGATTGGCCCAGCCCCCCATAGACATCGAGGGTTACGGGCCGCTGTACCCGGCTAGGTGCCGCTACTTGCGTACATCGGCGTATGCGCATGTTCTGCGTTCGGGAACTCACGTCTTTCCGCATTCGCCACAAGTAGCAGCCCAGAGCCGCGTGTAGCTGCCTGCAATCCTTTGGGATCATTCAGGGGCGGACTGACAACTCATGGGTCCCCCGAGCAATAGGGGATCATGGGGCCCCTGAGTCCTCGCTCACATTCAAACCACACCCAAAGAAGCTGATGAAAGCTAACAGGGGCATCTCATGGGATCCCTTACTGACCCCTGGCCCTCGGGAAGTGCCTGAGTTTCTGAATGGTCAGTCCGTCCCTGGGCTCATTCACACGGGCACAGAACGCACGCTCATGCTGGCAGTGTTAGCAGAAGGTCCTGCGTAGAATATGCGCCTAAAGTACTCGCGTTTAGACTAGTCTCCAAACTGTGACCCGCGGGTCAAATGAGGCCTTCTGCTTGCTTTTATCTGGCCCTTGGGGCACAGCCCCACTCACTGATATTAAGCACTATTTCTCCCACTGACACCAACAATGGTGAGACACCGTTCCTCCCACTGACACCAATGATGGGGCACTATTCCTCTCACTGACACCAATGATGGGGCACTATTCACCCCACTGACACCAATGATGGGGCACTATTCCTCCCACTGACACCAATGATGGGGCACTATTCCTCCCACTGACACCAATGATGGGGCACTATTCCTCCCATTAAAACCAATGATCGGGCACTATTCCTCCCACTGACACCAATGATGGGGCACTATTTCTCCCATTGATACCAATGATGGGGCACTATTTCTCCCATTGATACCAATGATGGGGCACTATTCCTCCCACTGACACCAAAAATGGGGCACTATTCCTCTTACTGACACCAAAAATGGGGCACTATTCCTCCCTCTGACACCAATGATGGGGCACTATTCCTCCCACTGATACCAATGATGGGGCACTATTCCTCCCACTGACACCAATGATGGGGCACTATTCCCCCCACTGATACCAATGATGGGGCACTATTCCCCCCACTGACACCAATGATGGGGCACTATTCCTCCCACTGACACCAATGATGGGGCACCATTCCCCCCACTGACACCAATGATGGGGCACTATTCCTCCTACTGACACCAATGGTGGGGCACTATTCCTCCCACTGACACCAATGATGGGGCACTATTCCTCCTACTGACACCAATGGTGGGGCACTATTCCTCCCACTGACACCAATGATGGGGCACTATTCCTCCCACTGACACCAATGATGGGGCACTATTCCTCCTACTGACACCAATGATGGGGCACTATTCCTCCCACTGACACCAATGATGGGGCACTATTCCTCCCACTGACACCAATGATGGGGCACTATTCCTCCCACTGATACCAATGATGGGGCACTATTCCTCCCATTGATACCAATGATGGGGCACCATTCCCCCCACTGACACCAATGATGGGACACTATCCCTCCCACTGACACCAATGATGGGGCACTATTCCTCCCACTGACACCAGGAATCACATGTAATTTGCAGAGGAATGCGACGAGAATAATATGCTGCACTGCATCAGTGTGAACCCGGGGCTCAAAAAGTCCCTGACCCTTTCCAAAAAAACGCACCGGATGAAAACGCGGAGATGTGAACCTCTCCCGTGGGAAATCAGGTTAAATTGACTGCTAAGCGTTTCTGCAAAACACAGCGGAAAACGCAGCCGTTTCCAGAATTCAACACACAGCTAGTCAAGGCACAGAATGCGGTGCACCCGTCTGGCCTCTCTGCTGCCCCCTATGTACTTTCAATTGGAAAGACAGTCACAAAGGCGATTACAGAGCCACTGCTGCTCTCTCTCTCGGAATCCAAGCAAGCCCTGCAAACCGCAAGTCATGCCTGCGCTACGTATTCCATCGCTGTGTGTGAAGTGCAGATTTTATATCAATAATAAAAAAAAAATATAAAACCCATTTAAAGATTTAGATATAACTGACCCCAAACCGTCAGCGTCTCCCTTTAAGTTGAGTCAGAATTTCTATACAGATCATTTAAAAAAAAAAAAAAGCGCGAGTTGTGGATCTGGAAGTGCTTATGTAAATGGAGGCTGCGGGTCAGCCCGGTGGCTCCTTTGAAAGCTTCCCGCTATCTCCAGCCGGCGCAGTAAATAGAATCACTTTTAACACATCGCCTCACAAATGCGACTTACCTCACCGGCGATGTAAATTCTGCTTGACAGCTCCCCACTAAGCAAGGCCATTTACAGAGGTGCAAATGGCTCAGTGAGCGTTTTTTTTTTGCTATGCGCTTTTTTTTTTTTTCCACGACCCCCAGACGCAAAGGCCTGTTCCCGAGGTAGAGGATGGATCGGGTCCCTTCGTGAACCGCGGCCGTGGGGCGGGTGGGAATTATAGCAACAGATCCGATGAAGCAGGAGGACATTGTGCATCTTTTGGTGGCTGTGTTAACACGCTGTCACCGGGCTGTCATTGTGCCGTCACCGGGCTGTCAGTGCATTTATTGTAAGAGCCTGAAACATCCAGAGCTTCCATAAAACCAGCCGCCATAACGCCTGGGACAGCACGGCACCGCACAGCGCCACCCAAAATAATGCCGCCAGAGGGCGGACGCTTTGCAACATCTCCTGAATTTCCTCGGGTGAGCAGAGCTGTCGTCCGCGCTCCGGCATTCTTCGACAAAAGAAAAGAAAGCTTCCTAAGTCTAGGTTCATGCCTATGCAGGTTGCGTTTGACCCGTTTCTGCATTGCGTTTTTTTGCACCTGCGTTTTTGCCGCGTTTTGCGGGTTTTTTTCTTGTTGCTAGGCAGATTTAAAATGTGAAACGCATCAAAAACACATAAAAAGCGCACTGCATTCTTTTCCATTGAAGTCTATAGAACCAAAAACGCAACCTTTTGCATTTAAAAAAGTCCCCGACCCTCGGTTCACACCTAAGCGTTTTCTGCAGCATTTTCAGAAACGCAGTATAGTCCATTTAACATGATTTCCTATGGGACATGCTCGCATCTCTGCGTTTTTACCCGGTGCGTTTTTATTTTAAAGGGTCAGCCTGGGTTCACACTGATGCGGTGCTGTGCGAATTCCGCACTGCATCACAATCGCACCCTGTTAATGCGAACCACTGTGCTTATGCAACACCCTGAAATCAGTGTGCAAAATGCGGTATGATGTGCAAGATCGCATCACATGGGTGTGAATACCCATGAAATCAGATTCTAGTGCGGACCCAAAGAAGGGTCCTGCACCTTTTTGGTGCGTATGTGGTGTGATTTGAGCCATACAAAACGGTGCTCGAAGGTGGGTAGGGGGTGGAACCAAGTGGCGATGCTCGGAGGTGGGTAAGGGGTGGAACTAATTGACGATGTTCGGAGGTGGGTAGGGGGTGGAACCAAGTGACGATGTTCGGAGGTGGGTAGGGGGTGGAACCAAGTGACGATGTTCGGAGGTGGGTAGGGGGTGGAGCCAAGTGACGATGTTCGGAGCTGGGTAGGGGGTGGAACCAATTGATGGTGCTCAGAGGTGGGTAGGGAGTGGAACCAAGTGAAGGTGCTCAGAGGTGGGTAGGGGGTGGAACCAAGTGACAATGCTTGGAGGTGGGTAGGGGGTGGAACCAATTGATGGTGCTCAGAGGTGGGTAGGGAGTGGAACCAAGTGAAGGTGCTCAGAGGTGGGTAGGGAGTGGAACCAAGTGAAGGTGCTCAGAGGTGGGTAGGGGGTGGAACCAAGTGACGATGCTCAGAGGTGGGTAGGGGGTAGAACCAAGTGACGGTGCTTGGAGGTGGGAAGGTGGTGGAACCAGGTGACGGTGCTCAGAGGTGGGTATGTGGTGTGATTTGAGCCATACAAAACGGTGCTCGAAGGTGGGTAGGGGGTGGAACCAAGTGGCGATGCTCGGAGGTGGGTAGGGGGTGGAACCAATTGACGATGTTTGGAGGTGGGTAGGGGGTGGAACCAAGTGACGATGTTCGGAGGTGGGTAGGGGGTGGAACCAATTGACTGTGCTCAGAGGTGGGTAGGGAGTGGAACCAAGTGAAGGTGCTCAGAGGTGGGTAGGGGGTGGAACCAAGTGACAATGCTTGGAGGTGGGTAGGGGGTGGAACCAATTGATGGTGCTCAGAGGTGGGTAGGGAGTGGAACCAAGTGAAGGTGCTCAGAGGTGGGTAGGGAGTGGAACCAAGTGAAGGTGCTCAGAGGTGGGTAGGGGGTGGAACCAAGTGACGATGCTCAGAGGTGGGTAGGGGGTAGAACCAAGTGACGGTGCTTGGAGGTGGGAAGGTGGTGGAACCAAGTGACGATGCTCAGAGGTGGGTAGGGGGTAGAACCAAGTGACGGTGCTTGGAGGTGGGAAGGTCTGTGGAACCAGGTGATGGTGCTCAGAGGTGGGTAGGGGGTGGAACCAAGTGACGATGCTCGGAGGTGGGTAGGGGGTGGAATCAAGTGACGGTGCTCAGAGGTGGGTAGGGGGTGGAGCCAAGTGACGATGCTCAGAGGTGGGTAGGGGGTGGAGCCAAGTGATGATGCTCAGAGGTAGGTAGGGGGTGGAACCAAGTGACGTGCTCAGAGGTGCGTAGGGGGTGGAACCAAGTGACGATGCTCAGAGGTGGGTAGGGGGTGGAACCAAGTGACGATGCTCAGAGGTGGGTAGGGGGTGGAACCAAGTGACGATGCTCGAAGGTGGGTAGGGGGTGGAACCAAGTGACGATGCTCAGAGGTGGGTAGGGGGTGGAACCAAGTGACGATGCTCGAAGGTGGGTAGGGGGTGGAACCAAGTGATGTGCTCGGAGGTGGGTAGGGGGGAGGGACAAGAAATGAAGCAGAGTTCCTGCACCTATTTTGTGAGAAAAAAAACAATGGACATCTCAAAAAATGACCATAAACAATGCGATCGATCTCCAGATTTGCCGACCCGTGTCAATCACATTCGCCGCTTCTGTCCTTTGATGCCGAATACCGCCTGGCGTCTCCCTGCTCGAGCGAGAAAGGCAGATGGTGTAGCAGCCATTGATTTTCGGGGAGCCATCTGCCTGTGTACGGCCCCCCTAAAGATCAGATTCCCCGGGGATCCCCGATTCATTTGCCATCCTGTAAATATCGTCTTTGGGGTAATTAATTAGCCAAGCCCCAGGAAAACCTGTCAAAGTGTAGAGTGGGCGTGTCCACAGCAAACGATCCGTTATCTCCGATATGGACGTCCAGCCAACGATCGTTTATGGAGACAAATGGGCTGAGAACGGTTAACTCCTCGCGGTTAGAGCGTGGTTTACCCCCCCGAGCGTTCCCGGGAGGAAATCTATTCCCGTGTGAGGATCCAATCATGAGCGTGTTTATTCATATCTGCAAATATATTCTGAATAATAATCCCAGGAACAAAAACTCGATGGCAGGAAAAGCCGAACTTCAGGAAAACGGCTAAAAACACACTGAGCGAGCTGCTTTACCTTCCAGAGGATTTGTATTTCTGTCCATCCAGTCCTGAGATTTACACAATCCTACCACACAGAGCAGTCCTCTCTGGCAGAGCAGAACGCCTGATTGTCAAGTAACATTTATGGATCTTGTCCCTCTCCAGGGTTTGGACTGGACAGTGAAGGAGAAGCGGCAGAATGCTGAGCTCACCTCTCTGTCACTCCGCTCTCTCCCCCCATCAGCATGTTCTTTGTTACCACAATTGGCTCCTTGTGCTGCTTCTCTCTCTCGCAGTCTGAGCTCTGCTGTATAGGGAGTGTAAAAGGCTGAAACCAAGTCCCAGTCAGGCACTTACATTTCTTGCATTGAAAAGTATATATATTTATTGATCGTTTATTGAATGCGGCGCTCTGTTATGTGTCTTGTGTGTCTGCCGGGTGTTCAGCTCGTAAATCAACCTCGCACTGGAATTAACAGAGTCTCACTTCTGCTGGGGGAGCTTGTTGAAACCCACTAATACTGACAAAGGGAAAGTAATTTCTTCCACTGACACCAATGGTGGGCACTATTCCTCCCACTGACACCAATGGTGGGCACTATTCCTCCCACTGACACCAATGGTGGGCACTATACCTCCAACTGACACCAACAATGAAGCAATATTTCTTCCACTGACACCATTGATGGAGCATTATTCCTCCCAATGACATCAAAGATGGGACAATATTAATTACATTGATCACAACAATCGGGCCACTATTCCTCCCACTGATACCAATGATGGGGCAATATTCCTCCCACTGACACCAATGATGGGGCACTATTCCTCCCACTGACACCAATGATGGGGCACTATTCCTCCCACTGATACCAATGATGGGGCAATATTCCTCCCACTGACACCAATGATGGGGCACTATTCCTCCCACTGACACCAATGATGGGGCACTATTCCTCCCACTGACACCAATGATGGGGCACTATTCCTTCCACTGACACCAATGATGGGGCAATATTCCTCCCACTGACGCCAATGATGGGGCACTATTCCTCCCACTGACACCAATGATGGAGCACTATTCCTCCCACTGATACCAATGATGGGG
Source organism: Staurois parvus (assembly GCF_062004578.1). Lineage (NCBI taxonomy): Eukaryota > Metazoa > Chordata > Amphibia > Anura > Ranidae > Staurois > Staurois parvus. Next base: position 832,700 of record NW_028318224.1, read on the forward strand.
CACTATTCCTCCCACTGACACCCATGATGGGGCACTATTCCTCCGACTCCTCCGACTGATACCAATGATGGGGCACTATACTTACCACTGACACCAATGATGGGGCACTATTCCTCCCACTGACACCAATGATGGGGCAATTTTCCTCCCACTGACACCAACAATGAAGCACTACCTCTCCCATTGACAAAAACCACGGGGAACTATTCCTCCCACAGAATATCTGCTTTAAATCCACATATCCCCAAGAAACATGTGACTGGACATGCATCGGTTCTCTTATTATCTCACCGGACACATTTGTCTGCCACCCTTCAGATTAGCGCTGAGACATATCATGAAATTGGTGCTTGGTGGTTCTTGCCAGCAGTCAGTGTATCTGCAGCATCCAGGTACAGAGCAGCATCCAGAAGCGCCATCTTCATGCAGCTGAATGATAAGGAATCTGATGTTCTAACAGACAAAACCACAATGCTGTCTTTTTTTTCCACTGCTAATTACTCAGCGTGAGTTTAAAAAACCCGAAAGTGACACCATACCACCGTGATGGCGCTTCGTAGAAGACAGATCCTTTTAAGTAGCCACTCACTCCATAATGTATTAATTGGATAAACATATGTACCTCTGTATTATTTCATCTCCTCCGTGTGATTTATACAACCAATTACACCGAGTCGCGGGAGAATAATAAGGTTGGGAAATGCCATCAAGCGATTTTGGGTGACGTCACGAAGCATTAGAGCGCGGGCTAAATAATTATTCATTGTCCTTGGAGTGCTGAAATAGCACATTTCCCCTGCGTTTCCCATAATAGCCCCGCACTGGCTGATGGAACGGAGTCCCTGATTAGTATTAAGCGTGCCCATACGAGGTGGATGATGGGTGTCAGCCGGACCGGGACACAGAGGGTGTCAGGTGTTATGGAGTCATTAGACGAGACGTGGTTGTTAAAGGGGCGCTCTAGGACAGCCTTTCTATTCCAGAGGTTGCTAGGGGTTCCTTCAGCAATGAGCAACGTCTGCCTCTCAAATGATCAACCAGTGACACCAATTGTTGTTTTATCGATCTGTAAGGGTGGAATTCTACCCCGTGACCACCAATGTAAGAATTCTTCCCACTGACACCAATGTAAGAATTCTTCCCCCTGACACCAATGTAAGAAGAATTCTTCCCACTGACCCCCAATGTAAGGAACATTCTTCCCACTGATCACCAATGTAAGAATTTTTCCCACTGATCACCAATGTAAGGAACATTCTTCCCACTGACCACCAATGTAAGGGACATTCTTCTCACTGATCACCAATGTAAGGGACATTCTTCCCACTGATCACCAATGTAAGGGACATTCTTCCCACTGATCACCAATGTAAGGAACATTCTTCCCACTGATCACCAATGTAAGGGACATTCTTCCCCACTGATCACCAATGTAAGGGACATTCTTCCCACTGATCACAAATGTAAGGGACATTCTTCCCACTGATCACCAATGTAAGGGACATTCTTCCCACTGACCTCCAATGTAAGGGGCATTCTTCCCACTGACCTCCAATGTAAGGGACATTCTTCCCACTGACCTCCAATGTAAGGGACATTCTTCCCACTGACCTCCAATGTAAGGGACATTCTTCCCACTGATCACCAATGTAAGGAACATTCTTCCCACTGAACCACAATGTAAGGGACATTCTTCCCACTGATCACCAATGTAAGGGACATTCTTCCCACTGATCACCAATGTAAGGGACATTCTTCCCACTGATCACCAATGTAAGGGACATTCTTCCCACTGATCACCAATGTAAGGAACATTCTTCCCACTGATCACCAATGTAAGGGACATTCTTCCCACTGACCACCAATGTAAGGGACATTCTTCCCACTGACCACCAATGTAAGGACATTCTTCCCACTGACCACCAATGTAAGGGACATTCTTCCCACTGATCACCAATGTAAGGAACATTCTTCCCACTGAACCACAATGTAAGGGACATTCTTCCCACTGATCACCAATGTAAGGAACATTCTTCCCACTGATCACCAATGTAAGGGACATTCTTCCCCCTGATCACCAATGTAAGGGACATTCTTCCAACTGACCACCAATGTAAGGGACATTCTTCCCACTGATCACCAATGTAAGGGACATTCTTCCAACTGACACCAATGTAAGGGACATTCTTCCCACTGACCACCAATGTAAGGGGCATTCTTCCCACTGACACCAATGTAAGGGACATTCTTCCCACTGATCACCAATGTAAGGGACATTCTTCCCACTGATCACCAATGTAAGGAGCATTCTATCCACTGACCACCAATGTAAGGGACATTCTTCCCACTGACCATCAATGTAAGGAACATTCTTCCCACTGACCACCAATGTAAGGGACATTCTTCCCACTGATCACCAATGTAAGGAACATACTTCCCACTGACCCCCAATGTAAGGGGCATTCTTCCCACTGATCACCAATGTAAGGGGCATTCTTCCCACTGACCACCAATGTAAGGGACATTCTTCTCACTGATCACCAATGTAAGGGGCATTCTTCCCACTGACACCAATGTAAGGGACATTCTTCCCCACTGATCACCAATATAAGGGACATTCTTCCCACTGATCACCAATGTAAGGATCATTCTTCCCACTGACCACCAATATAAGGGACATTCTTCCCACTGATCACCAATGTAAGGGACATTCTTCTCACTGATCACCAATGTAAGGGACATTCTTCCCACTGATCACCAATGTAAGGGACATTCTTCCCACTGATCACCAATGTAAGGAACATTCTTCCCACTGATCACCAATGTAAGGGACATTCTTCCAACTGACACCAATGTAAGGGACATTCTTCCCACTGACCACCAATGTAAGGGACATTCTTCCCACTGATCACCAATGTAAGGGACATTCTTCCCACTGATCACCAATGTAAGGAGCATTCTATCCACTGACCACCAATGTAAGGGGCATTCTTCCCACTGACACCAATGTAAGGGACATTCTTCCCACTGATCACCAATGTAAGGAGCATTCTTCTCACTGATCACCAATGTAAGGGACATTCTTCCCACTGGTCACCAATGTAAGGAGCATTCTATCCACTGACCACCAATGTAAGGGACATTCTTCCCACTGACCATCAATGTAAGGAACATTCTTCCCACTGATCACCAATGTAAGGGACATTCTTCCCACTGATCACCAATGTAAGGAACATTCTTCCCACTGATCACCAATGTAAGGAACATTCTTCCCACTGACCCCCAATGTAAGGGGCATTCTTCCCACTGATCACCAATGTAAGGGACATTCTTCCCACTGACCCCCAATGTAAGGGGCATTCTTCCCACTGATCACCAATGTAAGGGGCATTCTTCCCACTGACCACCAATGTAAGGGACATTCTTCTCACTGATCACCAATGTAAGGGGCATTCTTCCCACTGACACCAATGTAAGGGACATTCTTCCCACTGATCACCAATGTAAGGAGCATTCTTCCCACTGACCCCCAATGTAAGGGACATTCTTCCCACTGACCACCAATGTAAGGAACATTCTTATCACTGACCACCAATGTAAGGAGCATTCTATCCACTGACCACCAATGTAAGGGACATTCTTCCCACTGACCCCCAATGTAAGGGGCATTCTATCCACTGACCACCAATGTAAGGGACATTCTTCCCACTGACCCCCAATGTAAGGGACATTCTTCCCACTGATCACCAATGTAAGGGGCATTCTTCTCACTGATCACCAATGTAAGGGACATTCTTCCCACTGATCACCAATGTAAGGGGCATTCTTCCCACTGATCACCAATGTAAGGGACATTCTTCCCACTGATCACCAATGTAAGGGACATTCTTCTCACTGATCACCAATGTAAGGAACATTCTTCCCACTGATTACCAATGTAAGGAGCATTCTTCCCACTGACCCCCAATGTAAGGGGCATTCTTATCACTGACCACCAATGTAAGGGACATTCTTCCCACTGATCACCAATGTAAGGAACATTCTTATCACTGACCACCAATGTAAGGGACATTCTTCCCACTGATCACCAATGTAAGGAACATTCTTCCCACTGACCACCAATGTAAGGGGCATTATTCCCACTGACCACCAATGTAAGGGGCATTCTTCCCACTGACCACCAATGTAAGGGACATTCTTCTCACTGATCACCAATGTAAGGGACATTCTTCCCACTGACCCCCAATGTAAGAGGCATTCTTCCCACTGACCACCAATGTAAGGGACATTCTTCTCACTGATCACCACACTAAGGTACTGTAATGTGAGCTGTAGATTTAGTAATTATTAACTGGGGCTCCCTGAGCCTGTAAAGTATTGCCTCCTCACCCCCCTATATTAACCCTTTGACCCCCACACTAACATTCCACAACCACATGCGTTGCACACACTTGCCCGGCTGAGCAGCCGACTGTTTACTTGAATGGATTGCATCCTGCAGGAGCTACGCCCAACAAAAGAGACAGGGGGTACAATTCCTGCTGCATCCACGAAGCAAAGCATCATGGCCTAGGCATGTGTTCACCCCCAGCAGCTAGAAGGGGTAGCGGGGTTTTACCACCCCCAACTGCTAGTATAAACCAACCCTAAAAAGCTATATACTGTCCATGGTGCTGATCCAGTGTAAAAGCATTAAGGGATCAGCTATTTTATTATTGATTTATGACATGCACTGGTTTTTGTGGTGCAACAACAGGGTCAAAGGTACTTCTGTAATCCATTATAAATTCAAACGCACCATTAAAACCCACCAAAGCCCACCTTAGTTCCGCCCTCCCGGTTGACTCCAACAAATGGTGACATTTCATAATAATTCCCTGATTTACATCAAAATTTCAGAGAAATGGTAACTCAATTTCATTCTCCGATAATAATGACCACTAGGCTCTTTAGCATTCCTTGTGCCCTGGAGAGAACCCAACATAGAAAGGTTGGATAACTGGCAATCCCCCCCCCCCCCATAGATTTATACCTAAATCTATTGATTTGTTTTTGATGGAACAGCTGGAAACCTTTGATAAGTAAGTTACTGTTTTTAGAACAACTTAATATCAATATGTCTGCTCCTTTTCTGCTATCACAAAGAACTCTTCCCAAGTCTCGTTGAGTTGACAAGGTATTGACAAGTCCAACACACCATTAAAACCCACCAAAGCCCACCTTAGTTCCGCCCTCCCGGTTGACTCCAATAAATGGTGACATTTCATAATAATTTCCTGATTTACATCAACAATTCAGAGAAATGGTAACTCAATTTCACTCTCCTATTATAATGACCACTAGGCTCGTTAGCATTCCTTGTGCCCTGGAGAAAACCCAACATAGAAAGGTTGGATAACTGGCAATCCCCCCCATAGATATATACCTAAATCTATTGATTTGCTTTTGTTGGAACAGCTGGAAACCTTTGATAAGTAAGTTACTGTTTTTAGAACAACTTAATATCAATATGTCTGCTCCTTTTCTGCTATCACAAAGAACTCTTCCCAGGTCTCGTTGAGTTGACAAGGTATTGACAAGTCCAACACACCATTAAAACCCACCAAAGCCCACCTTAGTTCCGCCCTCCCGGTTGACTCCAATAAATGGTGACATTTCATAATAATTTCCTGATTTACATCAAAATTTCAGAGAAATGGTAACTCAATTTCACTCTCCTATTATAATGACCACTAGGCTCGTTAGCATTCCTTGTGCCCTGGAGAGAACCCAACATAGAAAGGTTGGATAACTGGCAATCCCCCCCCCCATAGATTTATACCTAAATCTATCGATTTGTTTTTGTTGGAACAGCTGGAAACCTTTGATAAGTAAGTTACTGTTTTTATAACAACTTAATATCAATATGTCTGCTCCTTTTCTGCTATCACAAAGAACTCTTCCCAGGTCTCATTGAGTTGACAAGGTATTGACAAGTCCAACACACCATTAAAACCCAAAAAAGCCCACCTTAGTTCCTCCCTCCCGGTTGACTCCAATAAATGGTGACATTTTATAATAATTTCCTGATTTACATCAAAATTTCAGAGAAATGGTAACTCAATTTCACTCTCCTATTATAATGACCACTAGGCTCGTTAGCATTCCTTGTGCCCTGGAGAGAACCCAACATGAAAAGGTTGGATAACTGGCAACCCCCCCTTTGATTTAAACCTTAAATCTATCGATTTGTTTTTGTCCGAACAGCTGGAAACCTTTGATAAGTAAGTTACTGTTTTTAGAACAACCTAATATCAATATGTCTGCTCCTTTTCTGCTATCACACAGAACTCTTCCCAGGTCTCGTTGAGTTGACAAGGCATTGAGTGGGAGGACCTGTGGGAATAGGAAGCCAGCATGCCGTAAATAAAAGGAACATTGAAAACTTTTGATGAGGACCAACGCTCGAAGACATCATTGAAGGAATCAGATGACCTGTCTGATTAAAGAGCTGACATTTCATTTCCCATTCAATGCAGCCATTGTTGATAAGGGGAAGAACACAGACTCAAGAACGGAGCCCCACCAGTCAACATTTGCATTTTATTTTTCCTGCGCCGCAGAATGATCTGATTTTTCTTTTCTTTCATTCCTTCTGATCGATTCACCTGGTCCATGTTGGAAGCACAACAAGCCTGGCTTTCGAAGATAACACAGTCAAGCGCAAGTTCTGATTTGTTAATCAATGTTCAAGACTCTTCGGTAAGTCAAAAAAGTCAAGGGATGAACACGGGCAATGTGATGGAATTATCGAAGAGTATGAAAGACGATGACATGAGAAAACCAATGAATTCCTGATGTGAACTTATTTTTAACAGAGCTTATTCAGGAGAGGAGATTACTGTTAAAAAAAAAAAAAGAAAGAAAAAGAAACAGAAAAAAAAGTTTGGAAAAGTGGAGTCAATGAGAGACTGAGAGGTCAAGGCGGACTGCTAGCAAATGGTCAACAACAAAATTATTGACAAGCTTTGGAAGGAAAACGCTGAATAATTTTTGAGCAAGCATTTCAGAAGCTTAGATCCTGCAGCTAAAATCTGACACTATGGCATTTAATTTAGCTAATAAAAGGGACGGTAAGAATAAAACCCTCAGGTTTGGCACCTTCACACCTGTCCTACCATCTGTCGTTGAGGAGGAGTTCTCTCTAATGGGTTGGATAGAGGCCAAAGGAAATTCTGATGTGCGTAGCTGATTCACTTCAGACAAATGCTTGCTTTTGAAAGTAAGAATCTTGTCATTTTGAGACATTTTCTTCCAAAAAATAGGAGATATACATAAAATAATTCTGGAAACCTACCTCTGACCCCAGGTCATGAGCCTGATGACCTCTGATCCCAGGTCATGAGCCTGATTACCTCTGACCCCAGGTCATGAGCCTGATTACCTCTGATCCCAGGTCATGAGCCTGATTACCTCTGATCCCAGGTCATGAGCCTGATGACCTCTGATCCCAGGTCATGAGCCTGATGACCTCTGATCCCAGACCATGAGCCATCCAGTTGCAGTAAGTTAGACTGTCACTGTCAGACACTCAAATACCTATCCTCAGGGGCTCAAGTAGATGATCACTTGGGTGCCCTGTGTATGTCCAGCATAACACCGGAGTTGCGAGCACATCTGCGAGCCTGCTGGCTGTTGATTGGTTGGTGATCTTTTCAATACATATTGCACCTGTAGGCAGTCTATTTTCTCCACTGCAAGTGAGCTCAAAGACATTGCAGAGGGAGAGGAAGTCAAGAGGAATATGTTCTTCTATGGTTTCAGGGGTCACTGGGTAAGCAATCCAGTTGGATGCTGCAGCCCCATGTGACTTTGGCTGCCATCTTGGGTCAGGTAAAGTCTATTTAGACCCTGGCTCCCAAGCTTGACATGAATTTTGCGAGTGGTTGGTGTAGGGACAGGTCACCAGTCTGACAGGGAAAGTGAATAGCGGTAGGGAAAAAGTTTAAAGTTAGGGATGCGCCATCCTTCTAGAATTCTCCCATTTGGGTACAGACTAGCCAGGCCACAGTCCGCCCGCTAGGACAAACGCTCTCCGCACATCTAAGATGTGCTCAGTTCCGCCCTGCCAGTTCAACCTGTGAGTGTTCTCGGTCGGGTTTCTTCCCTCGGGGCTGTTTGTGAAGTTGAACTTTGACTTTAATAACTTTAATACAAGTTCTGTTCCCTTCAACAGGACTCTGTGTATTTACAGCTGCCGCAGCACGCTGCTTCTCCCCACACACCTCTCTGACCGATGTCCACTCTAACTGCAATTACTTGTACTCAGTGTACTTAAAGCGGAATTCTCAGCCTTCTCAATTGCCCCTTCCCTCACTTCCTAAAACCTCCCCATTTTTTTAACACCCCATACTTACCTTTTTCCTGCAGTCTTCAGGGTGATATCATAGTTCCTTCCTCTATTTCTTGGCGGTGGTGGTGGTGGTGGTGGTGGTGGTGCTAGGCCCTCCCTCCAGGACTGAAGTTTGCTCACATAGTGACAGGAGTCAATGAGTACCGTAAGCCACGGCTACATGATTATACCCCAAGGGTTGTGACAGCCTGGTTGGATGATGTTGGCCATCATTCAGCCGGGAAAGAAAGTAGTATTGATGCCTAGAAAGATGATGCAGCATGGGCAGCTCTAGAGAAAAGGTGAGTATTGCAGCCAAACCTGCTTTAAAGACATGTAGAGCAATCAGTATTTTTCTTTTTATCACAAGATGGAGTTGTTGAAAGCCAAATTTTTTTTTAGGTCTCTTTGCTTTCTAAAGCTCTTTTGGTAGATTATCCCAGTTGTTCTACAGCTAATATTAATTCATTCTTACCACCAATAGCCATCATCTGATTTTTAAACTCTGGCCTGACTTTGACCTTTTCCTTGTGTAGACTTTGACCTTTGCCTTGTGTAGACCTTGACCTTTGCCCTGTGTAGACGTTGACCTTTACCTTGTGTAGACTTTGACCTTTGCCTTGTGTACACCTTGACCTTTGCCTTGTGTACACCTTGACCTTTGTCTTGTGTAGACTTTGACCTTTGCCTTGTGTACACCTTGACCTTTGCCTTGTGTAGACTTTGACCTTTGCCTTGTGTAGACTTTGACCATTGCCTTGTGTAGACTTTGATCTTTGCCTTGTGTAGACTTTGATCTTTGCCTTGTGTAGACTTTGACCTTTTCCTTGTGTAGATGTTGACTTTTGCCTTGTGTAGACTTTGACGTTTGCCTTGTGTAGACTTTGACCTTTGCCTTGTGTAGACGTTGACTTTTGCCTTGTGTAGACCTTGACCTTTTCCTTGTGTAGACCTTGACCTTTTCCTTGTGTAGACTTTGACTTTTGCCTTGTGTAGACTTTGACCTTTTCCTTGTGTAGACCTTGACCTTTGCCTTGTGTAGACTTTGACCTTTGCCTTGTGTAGACCTTGACCTTTTCCTTGTGTAGACCTTGACCTTTTCCTTGTGTAGACTTTGACCTTTTCCTTGTGTAGACGTTGACTTTTGCCTTGTGTAGACTTTGACGTTTGCCTTGTGTAGACTTTGACCTTTGCCTTGTGTAGACCTTGACCTTTTCCTTGTGTAGACCTTGACCTTTTCCTTGTGTAGACGTTGACTTTTGCCTTGTGTAGACTTTGACCTTTGCCTTGTGTAGACGTTGACTTTTGCCTTGTGTAGACCTTGACCTTTTCCTTGTGTAGACCTTGACCTTTTCCTTGTGTAGACTTTGACTTTTGCCTTGTGTAGACTTTGACCTTTTCCTTGTGTAGACTTTGACCTTTGCCTTGTGTAGACTTTGACCTTTGCCTTGTGTAGACTTTGACCTTTGTCTTGTGTAGACTTTGACCTTTGCCATGTCTAGTGTCTTATACCTGCGCCATGTATTTGTTTTTTGATCCTTTGGTTTGCTTCTGATTTCTGACTCCACTTTGCCCCCCAAGGTCTGGATTATAGTCATCCAAGATAATCTGGAGTCCTGAAGGCAGTTGGGTAATGCTGAATGTGTACAGTTTGCCCAGAAGGGGGCTGCTACAGGTGAAGTGCACCTTGCATGGCCCCATTGTACCGGCCCCCGAACCATAGAGCTTCCAGTCACCGTTCAGTTGTACGTTAACATTAGAAACAAAAAATTGAAAAATGTCTTTAGAGAGGACCTTCACCCTCTCCCATGCCTTCTACTCCCTCCCTACAAGGCTTTGGTTCACACCTAGGCAGTTTGCTTTTAATCCGTTTTATAATGCTTTTTGCATTGTGCTTTGCATTTTTACACGCACATTCTTGCCACGTTTTGCATTTTTTTTCAGCTTTTTTTTTGTTAAAGTGGAAATTTTTTTGTTGCTGAGCAGAATAAAAACACAAAATGCAGCAAAAACGCATCAAAAAACTTTCAGCAGCTTCTTCATTAAACTCCATTGTAGCAAGAACGCTGCTTTTTGCATTTAAAAAAGTCCATGACCCTTTCCAAAATTGCAGCAGCTCAAAAAAAGTGAACACGTCCCATAGGAAAGCACTGTAGTGCGTTTCCGCAAAAAGCAAAAAATAAATAAATAAATAAAATATAAGTACCTGAAATAAAATAAAATAAAACAATGTCCCATAGGAAACCACTGTAGTGCGTTTCCGCAAAAAAGCAAAAAAAATTAAAAATAAATAAATAAAAATTTAAAAAACGCATTGGTGTGAATCAATAATAGATAATAATAACACTGTTCAACAAATTTTTATTTTTTGCCAGTTTTGGAAACAAAAGGATCCATTTCTTAATGAATTTCATATTCTGAGTTCAAATATAACAATGACATTTGTCAATTGGCTCTAGTTTTTCTGTAAACGGAAAGTTTTCTACTATAGGCGTAATGACTACATAATGCACAATAATTATATAGATAGATGTCTTTCCACAAATATAAAGCAAGTGATATTGACTACATAACAAAGCCTAAATGGCATAATATATTGCATAGGATTACCAAGAAAAATGATAGCCATAAGCTAAGTTGAATCATTTTAATACTTAGGATTCTCACTAGTTTTGTCTTCAGTTTGTGTCGGTTTTGCTTCTCTTGTCTTTTCTCTTGTATTCGAGGAAAGGGCTATCTCTTACAACTGCACGTGACTACACGCTTCAGGTTCTTCCTCACTTGACTCAACCACGAAGGATTCTGGTGCTTTAAGAATTGGTAGCCCCTCTCCATGAGGAACTGGACGTATTGCCGATGGAATATTTGGATAGTGCACAGATAACTTTTTCTTCTTATTTAGCCCTTTTACAATTGGAGGCACCATACAAAAGTAACAATTACTAACATGATCTGTTGGCTCTCTCCAAATCATTGGCACAGCGAAAGGCATAGATGCCTTTTTTCCATTCAACCATTGCTCCAGTGCCGTCCCACAAGAATTGCAGCATATATGTGGTGCCCAGCTCTTGTCCTGGTCTCCTATCTTGCAGCCAAAATACAAGTTGTAGGCTTTCTTAATCATTCCTGTTATCCTCCTTTTTTGTGAGATAAAAGTTATTTCACCGCAGATATAGCAGAAATTATCTGCTTTATTCACACAAGTTCGAGGTATTACTGAGTAGCCTATATAAGCATAAAACGAAATGTAAAGACGCTGTCGCACTACAATCAGCTACAGATACTGCAGCTTTTATGCAGTGAAGTGATGCAATTAAAGGCTAATATTGCATCATCTCAGTATACATGCAATTTTCTATTGGTCACCAGTATCAATTGCGCAATATGCAGCTGAAGTTGCATCATAATTTTGAATGGCTTACGTCATTAGATGGGTGAATATATCATGGAAACTAGAGCCAATCAACATTTTTTAGGGTCATTTTCGTTTTCAGCACCCCAAAATTATGTAAGATTAGCTAATTTTATGCCCAAAACTTTTTACCTGTTGAACAGTGTAATCAATGCTAATAGAATTGCAAAAAAAAAAATGCTTTTAAGTGAAAACTTTTTTTTCTTGCTAAAGTCCAGGTCTGTCATTCTTGCCTTGATGATAATGAAGTCCCCCGGACCCTACACATGTACCAGAAGGCTTATGGGGGCCAAAGACGGGTCGAAAATCGATTTTTGCAGTTAGTGGGTTAATTGGTCGGCCGTTTTTTGGGGTTTTGGCACATTTTTTTTATCGGTCATGTTGGAAATATTGCGGCCGATTTTGCCGATCGGTTGATTTTCCCGGCAAATCGGCCGATCGTTTCACCGATAAAAAATCTGCACATGAGTCGCGACCTGCAAGAAGAAGAAAAAGAAGAAGTAGAAGAAAAAGAAGAGGAAAAAGTAGAGGAAGAAGAAGAAGAAGAAGAAAAAGAAGAAGGAAAAGTAGAAGAAGAAGAGGAAGAAGAAGAAGAAGAAGAAAAGTAGAAGAAGAAGAAGGAGGAGAAGAAGAAGAAGAAAAGTAGAAGAAGAAGGAGGAGGAGAAGAAGAAAAAGTAGAAGAAAAGTAGAAGAAGAAGAAGAAGGAGGAGGAGGAGGAGAAGAAGAAGAAGAAAAGGTAGAAGAAGAAGGAGGAGGAGAAGAGGAAGAAGTAGACGAAAAAGTAGAAGAAGCAGAAAAAGAAGAAGAAAAAGTAGAAGAAGAAGAAGGAGGAGGAGGAGGAGAAGAAGAAGAAGAAGAATTCCAGTCCGCTATTATATTTTATATGAAAAGTCTTGCGGTTGCAACAATGTATCCATTTGTATCCGAATAAAAACATTTGTATCCGAAATGGATACAAATGGATACATTGTTGCAACTGCAAGACTTTCATGTAAAATATAATAGCGGAGCTCTCTGCAGGGACAGAAGTAATTATGGGGTTAAATGCCAGCCATAGACGGGACGAAAATCAGCGGATTTTTTTACCATTGGCGGTAACTTCGGCTGATCGAACGACCGATTTTTTTTTTCTTTAATACGGCCGGTTTTCGACCCGTTCTATCGCCTGCATTAGAGTCACTCTGGGATCTGTTGTGGCATGTGTGCAGCCCGGAAAAAAAGATAGTGAATGACTTACTAAGATCAATTAAAAAAAAAAAAAATGCTAGTAAGCCATTCACTATTCTGGCATTCACCTACAGCAGAAATGCATGTTCCAGGTGGATGGGCCCTTTAACAAAAGCAAAAATAAAAAAAGTAAATAAATAACCTACTTCAATTTCAGTTTTCCAGCTGTTTTCTGCTAAGGACATAAAAAAAAGGCACACCTACAAATCTCTACAAACTAATTAAGTGATTAGTACAAAGGAAAATGAAACGCACTAACTCACCAAGGGAGCATTCAATTTTAATTACTTGTAAAGCGTTAATTTAAGCGTATTAATATCTCAGGCTATATGGTACGACGCATTAACGGCTTTATTAGCTCCTTGCTGCAATATCCATACAGTTGCAGCGTTGCAAAGTAAACTTTGTGGCTGACCTCACGATAACCCTTCCCTGTCCCCCCCACCAACACCACCATCACTGACACCACAACGCGCCGATCGCCGTCCGTCTGTAAGGTCACAAGTAAACCCCAGGGGGGGGGGGTGGGGGGAGAGCTTGGATTACCGCTTGGCGTTTATGTCATCGGAGCGGCTGCGTAACCTGGCTATTATCGAACGCTCCGTGGTGTCTGCTGTGGAAATAAAATTTGAATAATTTATGTCGTTAGTTTAATTTAAATAATTAATGTCTTAAGCACTGCAAACAGAGCTCGTGTTACTAATGAGTTGAAGGGGAGCAAATTATACTCGCTCGCAAATTGAAGCAAACTGCAAATTTTGCAGATTGCTGAGGCCGGGTGACTGAGGTGAGGCATCCAACTCTCCAGAACTTTTTCATTTTTCACTATATATATATATATATATATATATATATATATATATATATATATAAAATATGAACACACAAAAATATGAACATATACTGTATTCATTAAAAAAATATATAAAAAAAAACCTATCACCCCCCCTAAAAAAAACCTAAAATACTAAAATTTAAAAAAATTAATAAAAATAAGTAAATGTAAAAATAAAAATACATTACTATTATTAGTAATAATAATATGAATATATATATATATATATATATATATATATATATATATATATATATATATACAGTGGGGCAAAAAAGTATTTAGTCAGCCACCAATTGTGCAAGTTCTCCCACTTAAAAAGATGAGAGAGGCCTGTAATTGGCATCATAGGGAGACCTCAACTATGAGAGACAAAATGAGAAAAAAAATCCAGACAATCACATTGGCTGATTTGGAAAGAATGTATTTTCAAATTATGGTGGAAAATAAGTATTTGGTGAATATCAAAAGTTCATGTCAATACTTTGTTATATATCCTTTGTTGGCAATGACAGAGGTCAGACGTTTCCTGTAAGTCTTCACAAGGTTGGCACACACTGTTGCTGGTATGTTGGCCCATCCTCCATGCAGATCTCCTCTAGAGCAGTGATGTTTTGGGGCTGTCGCTGGGCAACACGAACTTTCAACTCCCTCCAAAGGTTTTCTATAGGGTTGAGATCTGGAGACTGGCTAGGCCACTCCAGGACCTTGAAATGCTTCTTACGAAGCCACTCCTTCGTTGCCCGGGCGGTATGTTTGGGATCATTGTCATGTTGGAAGACCAAGCCACATTTCATCTTCAATGCCCTTGCTGATGGAAGGAGGTTTGCACTCAAAATCTCACGATACATGGCCCCATTCATTCTGTCCTGTACATGGATCAGTCGTCCTGATCCCTTTGCGGAGAAACAGCCCCAAAGCATGATGTTACCACCCCCATGCTTCACAGTAGGTATGGTGTTCTTTGGATGCAACTCAGCATTCTCTCTCCTCCAAACACGACGAGTTGTGTTTCTACCAAACAGTTCTATTTTGGTTTCATCTGACCATATGACATTCTCCCAATCCTCTTCTGGATCATCCAAATGCTCTCTAGCAAACTTCAGACGGACCCGGACATGTACTGGCTTAAGCAAGGGGACACGTCTGGCACTGCAGGATCTAAGTCCCTGGCTCCCAATCCTCTTCTGGATCATCCAAATGCTCTCTAGCAAACTTGAGACGGACCCGGACATGTACTGGCTTAAGCAGGGGGATACGTCTGGCACTGCAGGATCTAAGTCCCTGGCGGCGTAGTGTGTTACTGATGGTAGCCTTTGTTACGTTGGTCCTAGGTCTCTGCAGGTCATTCACTAGGTCCCCCCGTGTGGTCCTGGGATTGTTGCTCACCGTTCTTGTGATCATTTTGACCCCACGGGGTGAGATCTTGCGTGGAGCCCCAGATCGAGGAAGATTATCAGTGGTCTTGTATGTCTTCCATTTTCTAATTATTGCTCCCACAGTTGATTTGTTCACACCACACTGCTTGCCTATTGCAGATTCAGTCTTCCCAGCCTGGTGCAGGTCTACAATTCTGTTTCTGGTGTCCTTTGACAGCTCTTTGGACTTCACCATAGTGGAGTTTGGAGTGTGACTGTTTGAGGTTGTGGACAGGTGTCTTTTATACTGATAACAAGTTCAAACAGGTGCCATTGATACAGGTAATGAGTGCAGGACAGAGGAGCCTCTTAAAGAAGAAGGTACAGGGCTGTGAGAGCCAGAAATCTTGCTTGTTTGTAGGCGACCAAATACTTATTTTCCACCATAAATTGTCTGGATTTTTTTTCTCATTTTGTCTCTCATAGTTGAGGTCCACCTATGATGCCAATTACAGGCCTCTCTCATCTCTTTAAGTGGGAGTACTTGCACAATCGGTGGCTGACTAAATACTTTTTTGCCCCACTGTATACACACACACACATATATATATATATATATATATATATTATACAGCATTTATACAGTTTGCTCAGTGCTTTACAATGGAGCTACAATACAATTCAATACAAGAGGGTTAGGAGGGCCCTGCTCCTTGGAGCTTCCAATCTAAGATATATATATGTATATATATTGTATATATATATATATATATATATATATATATATATATATATATATATATATATATAGATATACACAGTATATCTAAATATATATATATATATATATATATATATATATATATATATATATATATATATATATATACACACTCACAGTAAGTCCCCTACATATGAGTAATTCCATTAGTAAGTCCAGTTTGTTTGTAAGTTAGCCTAGGTACCAGGGGCGGACTGACAACTCATGGGGCCCCCGGGCAATAGGGGATCATGGGGCCCCTGTGTCCTTGCCCAAACTCATAAAAGCCTATGAAAAAGGTACCAGGCGCATCTCATGGGGCCCCCTACTGACCCCGGCCCTCGGGCAGTGCCCGAGTTTCCAAATGGTCAGTCCGCCCCTGCTAGGTACCCAACCAATACAGGCAGGGTGACTGAGGTGAGACATCCAACTCTCCAGAACGTTTTCATTTTGCACTATATATATATATATAAACACACAAAAATTATGAACAAATACTGTATTCATTAAAAAAAAAATAAAGCAATAAAAAACCTAACACCCCCCCCATCAAAAAAAAACCTAAAATACTAAAATGTAAAAAATAATATAAATAAATAAATTAAAAAATAAAAATACATTATTATTATTAATAATAATAAGAATATATATATATACACACAGTACGTCCCCTACATATGAGAAATTCCATTCGTAAGTCCAGTTTGTAAGTTAGCCTAGGTACCCAACCAACACAATCAGCCCAATAAATGACTGTACTAGGTGCAGACCAATCACCGGTGGACTTCCAGTGGTTGTACCGGGATGATACCTGCAGGAATCGTCCTGGTACCGGTTTTTAGAGGCGGTGGTCGGCTGTCTTGTGATGGCATTTGGAGCGGATAACTAACTGCTCGATTGGTATTACAAGCAGTGGGAGAGGATGCCCCCTCACTCTGACTCCTGCAGATTTACCGGGATCTCCTTTCCCACCGGGAGACCTACTCCACCGCTGGCCGGTCACAGAGCCGAACAAAGATCTAATGGGCATTATATGGCTCTATGCTTTAGTAACCTGGAAGCCATGACCTGACATCACTTCTGGTTTACTCAGAAATAAACCGCGCCATTTTTAAAAAAGGAAAGCATTTAATCACGTTGATCTTGGTGTGCTTAAATACGTTTAAGGTCAGAAGAGGGAATTGGAGTCTTATTGACCCCCCCAGATCCCTCCATAAAGAGTACCTGTCACACAGGGGCGGACTGATAACTCATGGGGCCCCCTGGGCAATAGGGGATCATGGGGCCCCTGTGTCCTTGCCCAAACTCAAAAAAGCCTATGAAAAAGGTACCAGGGGCATCTCATGGGGCCCCCTACTGACCCCGGGCCCTCGGGCAGTGCCCGAGTTTCCAAATGGTCAGTCCGCCCCTGCTGTTACATGTCTATTGCTGTTAGAAGGGAGGTTTACAGTCCTTGGGACAGCAATAAAGTGATCAAAAAACATTTTTTTAAGTGGCAATGTTAAAAAAAAATAAATTAAAGTGCCCCCCCCCCCCCCACGTACTTGCACACAAAAGCAAACACACTTGTTTGTCCCGCACCTGTGAGGCATACCTGCAACCATCAGATCACGGGCAGTGATTCTAGCACCAGACCTACTCTCTAAATCTAAAGTGGTAGCTTGTAAGCGAGCCTATGAATATGTGTTTGTCACCGTTGTATGGGAGTGCGCAATTTTAAAGCGTGACATGTTAGGTTATGTATTGTGTTTTTTTTCCATTAAAATTCAGTGTATTTTTTCCCATAATTTTGATATAAAAAAAATAGCAAAAGCCATCAATTTATTCTCTAGGGCCTCTGCTTTAACCTTTAGCTTTAACCGAATGACGGCTACAGCGCGGTTGTCCAGTTCTGGGAGGGCATCATATGATGTCCTCCCAGAACGCGCCCTATCGCGCACCCCCAGCGACGCAAACCTGGCGCTCTCCATGATCGCTGTGTCCTATGGATCACTTAATGAGGTGAAAGGCCAATCAATCATTATTAAACATATTGGGGGAAAATAAATAAATAAATATATATATATATATATATATATATATATATAAAATATTCATTATACAAAATATACAATTCCCATGTATTTATTTAATGAATACTAGTGTCATGGAGAACACAAATTATTGTTTTGATATATTGTATTAAATACATTATTATTAAATTACTTCTTACATAATTTGTTTTATATATTGGAAAAAAATATATATAATGCATATATATGGGTATATATATTTATATATACTGTATATATATCCACAGTATACATGCTAATACTCATTAGAAATAAAAATAAACAATTTCTATTTATTTAACGAATACTAGTTTCAAGGAGAAAAAAAAAAAGAATGTTTTGCTATAAAACCTTCTTAGCGTCTGTGAATCTTCAAATATTATTCAGAATTCATACTTACACTTGACCCATCTCCAAAGTATGAATTAGTACGAAGTATGAATTCTGAATAATATTTCGAAGATTCACAGACGCTAAGAAGGTGTTATTTGAACTGGAATTTCGGGGGAGAAAGTGTGACTTTTTGTGCGTCTAGGGTGTTATATATATAATTTTGCGGATATACCGATATTTGCTATTCAATGTTTTGCGATAGTTTGTTAGATACATTATTATTAAATTATTATTTAATATATATTGGAGGGGAAAAAAAATAAATATATATATATATAAAATATATATATATAAAGAAAAAAAAATTTATATAAAAAAAATAAAATAATAATAATAATATATATATATATATATATATATATATATAAAAACAAATATTATTATTATATTATTATTATAATATTATTTTTATATGAAATGTGCTGCCATCACAATGGTGACTTTTTTTTTTAAATTGAAGTAACACAAGGGGTAGGTGTCATTCACCCCATTAGTGGTCTGCCCCGGTGGCCGCATCATCTGTAGTGAATGGGCTTTCAGCACAGAGAAGCAGGAATATCTCCTCTGCCTGACAAATAACATTCTGTAACCAATGTAGTCTGTAATCAGGAATCAATTAGAATGATATGGGCAGGAAAAGAACGATAAGGAGGGGGACTGTGGGAGAAAAAAAAAAATCGATGTACACACAGGAATTGATCATTCAAAAGGCTTTTCTTACCCTCCAGGAGCCAGGCAGAATGTTCCCCCCGAAGCTGGAAAGTTGCCTTTCAGTAGACAGAAACGCCAAAATATGTTTTTAATCAGTTTTTCTGGGGTTCTGACTTATTTGCACTATTGGCCCGGGCTGTTTTCAGTATATGGGCCCCTCACCAATGTAATTGTATCACACAGATATAAAAGACACCTATATTCCTTAAATATGACTCCCAGCCTTCCCATCATTCTTGCACAATTTTACCGGCTCCTCTCCTGCATTGTGATTTCACTGCACACTGTGAGCTTCTTATAGTATGCATTAGGTGCAGCAGGTCAAACTGGGTCCGCCGCATTTTCTGGATGGAGATTGTCCAGCATCGTCTGCTGACTATCCCTGGCCCACCCCTTTCATTCATTGGATTTCAGTTCTTTTTTCCAGTTCTTGTGAGCATTACCTATGGTGCTTTGCATGCAAATGCCTACTCTTCCAGACTGACATCCACCCATTAAAGTGTTACTAAACCCTGGACCCTGCATTCACTATATCCGCTCTCCCCGGACCCTGCATTCACTATATCCGCTCTCCCCAGACCCTGCATTCACTATATCCGCTCTCCCCGGACTCTGCATTCACTATATCCGCACTCCCCGGACCCCGCATTCACTATATCTGGTCTCCACGGACCCTGCATTCACTATATCCGCACTCCCTGGACCCTGCATTCACTATATCCGCTCTCCCCGGACCCCGCATTCACTATATCTGCTCTCCCCGGACCCTGCATTTACTATATCCGCTCTCCCCGGACCCTGCATTCACTATATCCGCTCTCCCTGGACACTGCATTCACTATATCTGCTCTCCCCGGACCCTGCATTCACTATGTCCGCTCTCCCCGGACCCCGCATTCACTATATCCGCTCTCCCCAGACCCTGCATTCACTATATCTGGTCTCCACGGACCCTGCATTCAATATATCTGCTCTCCCCGGACCCTGCATTCACTATATCCGCTCTCCCCGGACCCTGCATTCACTATATCCGCTGTCCCCGGACCCTGCATTCACTATATCTGGTCTCACCGGACCCTGCATTCACTATATCTGGTCTCCCCGGACCCTGCATTCACTATATCTGGTCTCCCAGGACCCCGCATTCACTATATCTGCTCTCCCCGGACCCCGCATTCACTATATCCGGTCTCCCCGGACCCTGCATTCACTATATCTGTTTTTCCTGGACCCTGAATTCACTATATCCGCTCTCCCTGGACCCCGCATTCACTATATCCGCTCTCCCCGGACCCTGCATTCACTATATCTGGTCTCCCCAGACCCTGCATTCACTATATCTGGTCTCCCCGGACCCCGCATTCACTATATCCGCTCTCCCCGGACCCTGCATTCACTATATCTGGTCTCCCTGGACCCTGCATTCACTATATCCGCTCTCCCCGGACCCTGCATTCACTATATCCGCTCTCTGAGCAATCCGTGTATACTCAAAAATATTAATAAAAAATAAACAAAAACAAAATAAAAAACAATTTTTATATTATTTTAAATATTCAAAATATTTGATTTGATTTATTTATTTTATTTTTGATTATTTTTTTTGTTTATTTTTTATTTATATTTTTGAGTATACACGAATTGCTCACATTTATTTATTAATTTAAGGTGTACACGGAGTGATTTCACGATTCACATGTTGCTCACGATTTGAATCTCGTTTAAGCCTAAGCACAATTTTGCAACATTGACATGTGTTAGTAAAACCGAACATATCATCACAACTACTTTGCACATCCAGGTGGATTATACCGCGTTTTTTTTTCAGGACAAATTGGTCTTTCATTTGGTGGTAAATGGTAATAGATAGCTCCTGATTTTTTTTTTATTATCAAAGGAAAACTGGCCCAAAATAGTAAAAAATAAATCATTTTTTTTATTTAGCTGTGTGTTTCTTGTTACGACCATAACCTACCACCAAAAAACAACCCAAAATAAATTCTCCAGCTCTTGTCGATCGCAGCGATACCATCTATGTGGATGTTATTTGTTGTTTGTATGCGTAGTACAGCCCTGAAACAATAGGGAGCATTTTTTTTTGTCTTTTTTTTTTTTACCTAAAACACACCGACACCGACACTGACACTGACATCAACACTAACTGACACCAATTTTTTTTAATACTGACCTTTGACCCTGGCCTTGACCCAATCACTAACCCTGGCACTGAACTAAATCAAACCTTGATCTAGGAATTTTTCTTTATTTTTTATTTTATTTTTTAATATTTATCTACCTTTTTCTTTTTTTTAAAAAAACATTTTTTTTCTCTCTATGTCAGGAGTTGGAGAGATACAATGTATCTCTCTTCTCCATTCATAGAGAGAGAAAAAACAAGGGGGCCCATCACAGCGATCATGTGACCCGGAATCGGGAGTCCCGGGTCCCAGTCGTTAGTTCTCAGTGACACCGCGGTCTCTGTGCTGGGAATGCGCTCCCAGCACAAATACAGGTACGCAAATATGCGGCCCCACGGAAAAAAGCCCAGTTCTGTGAGGCTGCATATTTGTGTGCTGTCGGCGTCAAGGGGTTAATGAACACTGTGGGTGATCGGTAGCAGGGGGCGGACTGACCATTTGGGAACTCAGGCACTTCCCGAGGGCCCAGGGTCAGTAGGGGGCCCCATGAGATGCCCCTGGTACCTTTCATAGGCTTTTTTGGGTGTGGTTTGAGTGTGGGCGAGGACACAGGGGCCCCATGATCCGCTATTGTCTGGGGGCCCCATGATTTGTCAGTCCGCCCCTGATCGGTAGCGATCACTCTTTGTGCTCATTCAGGAAAAGAAGGGGCTGGTAAATGTGACATATTTACTGGACCCTTCCCCCACTCTCCATCCTGATCCTATTGTGTGCTTGCAGCTGCTGGTGGGAAGGAGCGGAGGAAGCCGGCACTGTGGGGGCCCAAGCAGCTGGGTGAATCAGATGTGCACAGGGAGGGTGAACGGTGTGGTGGCCGGGGGCGAGAGAAGAATCCAGCTTTCAGATGCTGCAGAAAGAGCCAGTAATTGTTCCCCCCACCTGCCCACATCCGATTCACCCTGCTGCCCTGGGCCCCGTACAGGTGGACTGGTGGTACCCCCTTATCCACGGGCCCTGCCTTCAATATCAGGCCAGCTTGTACTAGTACTTGCTTTGTCCATAATGAAACAAAGGCCTGGAGCATTTCTAAATACGTAATGAAAATGCAAGCTACCCTAACAGCGATCCCTCCCAGAGAGTCCTTGACCCTCGTTCAGTTTGCAGACTACAATGTATTCTTTGTGATCCCCTCACCTTGCTAGTAAAGATGGAAGGGGACAGCGGGAGACCAGAAGCTGAACAATAAGTCAAAGATCCCCCCCTACAAAGCCCGTTCCTCCGCACTGGAAAGAGGCGCTTTTGATAGAGTGACTCCCCCCTTTTTCATGTGATGAGGACAAAAAAAAAAAAAACCCTTTCTTCTTGGTCCCCTTTCTTTTTCCGTAAGCAGGTCACCGAGGTCACGAGTTTCTTTGAAGCTCAACTTTATTTTTCTTTATGTTGAAACTGGTCTAGATTTATGACTGCAATCTTTAGGGAAAAGCAACTTCTATTGCGAGTAGCAAGTCAGTGGTCTGTTAAGAGTTTGGCCCGTGCGATGGGAATAAAAAAGTGAAAACCTGCGTGCCTCTCGGATTGTACTCGTCTCTTACTTGACAGGGTTGAAGTGACATTCAACGCGATGGAGCTACATGCTACCAGGTCTCTATTGTTTCGGGGAACTATGGAAATTTGGTTGACGAGACCCTGGGCTTAGTCAACCTCGGGGGTTGACTGAGGCCTTGCAGCTTATCAACCAGCTCAAAAATAAGCCAAATCGACAAACAGTAAAACGTTTCACATAAAATATATTATAATACCAGATAGCAACGTACCATAAATACAGGTAGATCTGTCTGAAATGTTCTCCAAGTCCATTATGCTATTGTCCCGATTGGGGGTCAGGCTCAAAGACCAGTTTTTTTTTTAAGTCCGCAAACGTGCAACTATAACGAAAAAACCCGTAAGTGTTCACAAAAAAAGTGCAAGTGCAAAACACCACACAAAAAAGTGCACTTAGGGGTGTGCTTTTGTCCTACCCCTAAAGTGGCTGGACCGCTACCCTGATCCCCCGGGGCATGAAGCTCCTGACAGGGACAAGGTTCCCATTTGGTCCTCCTGGCCAAAAGGCCTGGTGGACCACCGTTCCTTGTGTCCAGCCGAAGCCGGACACCCAGTACTTGGTCAGGGGGCTCTCCCGAAGAGAAAACCCCCTAGGGATCAGGGGAGGAAGGAACCAAAAGGCCACACATCCTCCCCCTAGACTTCAGGGCAGGCCCGAGGACCCACACCCTCCATCCTGTGAAAAACACACACAAAAGTAAGAAAAAGTGACAAAACGTGGGAGTGATAATAAATTAAATAAATAGAAAATAAAAAAGTGGCCGTGCAAAATTGTGCACAGACCAGGCCCTGAGGCCTGTAGCAAAAATTGCCCTGGTCCTAGCCAAAAGGCCTGGTCCTAAGGGCGCTTGTGCAAAAAGAGTGAAAAACAGTGACCTTGTGCCATCTTTACACTGTGGGGTCCCACACCCAGGTGTTACTAGTGGCACCCCTGAGGGCGTCTACTCAGGGGGCACTGGTTTGCGGACTTTCTGCCTTCCCGACCCCTGGACAGACATGGCAGATCCGTCCAAATCAGGAGGTACTGGGTCCTTCCGGTCTTCTCGGGGGAATTACTCACGGGCCCCAGCTTCTACTCGTGGGCACCATGCTTTCTGTCCCCCCGGTACTAGCCTTCCAGACCCCCATCATACCAGTGAGGGTACTATACAACAGCCATCCCCGCAAAGCTAGAATGGCCGGGAGCACCCCCACTGGACACTGATAAGAACAGATACTACACTTGATCTTAGCCAAAAGGCCGAGAAGGCTCAAAGACCAGTTGCTATAGCAGTGGAAAGGCTCGCCTGAAACCAGCAGGATAGGTACATAGGCAGGTCACCGTGGTGGAGGAATGCGATCACCCAAGGTGTGGAGTCTAAGTACCAACCGGTGTTCGCCAGACCTCCTGATGGTGGAGATGGATTTGACTGCATGTTAGTACCAGGTCGTGGTCCTCAGGATCACCCCACCAGGAGGTGAGCAATCGGAGGTCCAGTAGCGTATAAGCAAGTAAGGATCAAACGGAAGCCTGGTCAGTAAACAAACCAAGGTCGGTAAGGAGCAGTCGAAGGTTGGGATCAGGCAGAAGTGTAGTCAAGAACAAGCCAAGGGTCAATAACTGACCGCAGAAGGCCCAGGTTCGGAGAGCTATACATAGATCGCTAACCACAGCTACTCACACCTGACACTTTATGAGGTCCACCTTGCTAGTATCGGGTTGGACCCCCTTTTGCCTTCAGAACTGCCTTCATTCTTCGTGGCATGGATTCAACAAGGTGTTGGAAATGTTCCTCAGAGATTTCAGTCCATATCAACATGAGATACTGTTGCCTTTCTATCATCTTGAACCAGTCTGCGCATTTTCCTCTGACCTCGACATCAACAAGGTATTTTCCTCCACACAACTGCCACTCACTGGATATTTTCTCTATTTTGGACCATTCTATGTAAACTCTAGAGATGGTGGAGAATGAAAATCCCAGTAGATCAGCAGTTTTTGAAATACTAAGACAAGCCCGCCTGGCACCATAAACCATGCCACGTTCAAAGTTACTTAAATCCCCTTTCTTCCCTATTCTGATGCTCAGTTTGAACTTCAGCAAGTCGTCTTCACCACGTCTAGATGCCTAAATGCATTGAGTTGCATTTGTGTTACCAAGCAATTGAACAAGTGGACCTAATAAAGTGGCCGGTGAGTGTATAAACAATTGGAAGAGGACACCCAGTACTGTTGGAGGTGGAGATGGACATTTTAAGGAATTGGTACCCCTTTCTCAAGTGCCTGAAATATCTCTAGTCCACTATGCTATGCATAGATTGCTATCTGCATCTATGGGCAATTGGACGAGGACACCCAGTGCTGATGAAGGTGGAGATGGACAGCATTGAGCGTAACCTAAAGGCTGCATTCACACCTGAGTGTTTTTGAACGTGCGCAAAAATGAAACATTTTTAAAAAAAGTACGCGTTGCGCTTACGGTGCCATTCACCGTTGATGATACCCCAAGCACACGTGTTTTGCGTGCATCAAAATGTTTGACAAATGTATGAAAACGTGGGGGTGAAAATGCGCAAGGCTCAACATCTAGAAAGCTACATGAGCTACCCTGCTGCATTTGTCTGCGTAGGGCAAAGGAGAAAGAGATGCCCCGTAGCGAAAACGAAGAAAAGAAAAATAGCGCAGGGCAGACATGACTAGGTTAAGAGGGGGCGTAGGAAAGACAGGAAAGGGTTAAAGAAAAAAAGGTGGGAGTTAGAATATGGGCAAGTTACCTGATTGGTGACGGGTGTGCAGGGTGGGGTCTTGAACACCTTTGGGTGTGGATGGGGAGGGTCGTCCAGTTCAGTGCAGGAGGAGACAGCGGTGAGTGAGCTTCCCTCCCGCCCTTCCTTGGGGTGTGTGTGTTTTGTGGATTCCCGTTTTTTGTTCTGGTTCCGGGGGCAGTTGTTGGTCTTTGGAGGCGGCACATACTTTGAAGGTAAAGCTAATGGTTGGGACCAGGGGCGGACTGACAACTCATGGGGCCCCCGAGCAATAGGGGATCATGGGGCCCCTATGTCCTTGCCCACACTCAAAAAAGCCTATGAAAAAGGTACCAGGGGCATCTCATGGGGCCCCCTACTGACCCCGGGCCCTCGGGCATTGCCCGAGTTTCCAAATGGTCAGTCCGCTCCTGGTTGGGACCCATCGGTGGTATGCTGTGCCCGGGTGCATTCCGGTTAACCAAGGTTTAACTGGAAGGTGGTGGTTCTGCACTGCGGATGGTATGTTTTTGTCCCCGAGATGCTGATTTGCGTCTGGAAGCTTAGTTATAATATAGGTTCCGCAGGGGGATATCCATTTTACTTTGGTGCCTTCGAAGACCAACAACTTCTTCTGTACGTTTCTGTTTTAAGGAATGTTTTGTGTATTGAAGTTGAAGTGTTAATAAAGGGCTGTGTTGCCCATTTTACTCCAATCGGTGTTATGTTTTCCTTTAATGGTATGATAACCTCCCTAGCGGTCTGATGATGTCAGTATTTCTGTGCTGAAAGCGGTACATTTTTTTGCATGGAAATATGTTGTTTTTTTTATTGTAGGTCTGTAATTTTTAGGAATAACTTACTGAAATCTGTCCGAACAAGAGTCTAGTAAACATCCCGGGGAGGATAAAACTTGAAACACTAAATCATAAATTATAATTTTATAAATAATCGTAAAAAATAATAATATAATAATAATAAATGTAATTCAATAATATAATCAAACCAAAAACACTGAAATGTGAAATAGAGCGCCAAGTTCGCACATCGCTGAGCTCAGTCGCAGAATCGTTTTCAGTGTCTGATGAGGAATTTCCCCCACGAATCATTATCACTCAATTCTGCAAGTGGTTCTGATTTACTATCGCTGTTCTCTAGCCGGTCTAAAACCGCTTTTGACCTAAAGGGACGCTTTTTGGACGCCATGGACGTTTCTCAGTTTCCAGGCAGAAAGAACAGTAAAAATGCAGGCAGGGCGCCGGACAAAGCACTCGGGACACAATGTATGTGGAATGGTTTGATACAGGAATGTTATACTATGTGATTTTAGTGTATTGACTGAATGTCACTTTTTCACATTTTTAAATTTCCCGCCGGTTCCGTCCCCCGTACGTCCCGACGCTCACAGGGGACGGAACCCAGAAGACAGATGCCAGCATCGGCCGGAGGACATTGCCGGGGACACTGCAGGAGGGACGTCGCAGGAGCGCAGGACAAGGTAAGTGATACAGGGATCCCGGAGCAACGCTGCAGGGTAATCCTGAGCAGGGGCAAACTGACAACTCATGGGGCCCCTGGGCAATAGGGGATCATGGGGCCCCTGTGTCCTTGCCCAAACTCAAAAAAGCCTATGAAAAAGGTACCAGGGGCATCTCATGGGGCCCCCTACTGACCCTGGGTCCCCGGGCAGTGCCCGAGTTTCCAAATGGTCAGCCCGCCCCTGATCCCGAGTGTAGATCGGGGTTACCACTTCTGGTACTGAAATTTTACCCCGAGCTACACTCGGGAATACCGCCAGGGGGGTTAAGGGGGGTATGTGACAGAGTGAGATGGTGGTGTAGGGGGTCTTAACTAACATATCTCTTATGCACTAGCAGGGGTGGACTGATCATTTGGGCACTCGGGCACTGCCCGAGGGCCTAGGGTCAGTAGGGAGCCCCGTGGGATACCCCTAGTACCTTTCATAGGCTTTTTTAGGGGTGGTTTGGGTGTGGGTGAGGACACAGGTGCCCCATGATCCCTTATTGCCCGGGGGCCCCGTGAGTTGCCAGTCCACCCCTGTGCACTAGTCATGTCCCCAGCACACCGAGGATCACCAATATGGGTCCAAAATTTTTAACGAACGATCACATAGCTACAGCAAGGCAATGTTTCGGAAGTCTCACAGAACCCCTTCATCAGCCATGTGACCAACGCAGGAAACATGTGCGTCGGGATTGTACACGTGTCTGCGTAGGCCAGCCCATTGAAGTTAATGGGCTGCCGTATGCGTGTAGCTATAAAATGCGCAAACATATGCAAAAAAGCCCATTCACACGATGCTAGGTGTCACCCCAGCCTCATACATTTATATCTGATACCTTTTTTGCCGCTGTTTTGTACGTCATGCGTCGTTCTTTGTCTTTTTGTACACTACATAACTTATTCGGTGCATCTAAACGGTAGTGGGTGTGATTAATTTATTTATGATATACATTTTGTAGAAGAAATCTGTAACAATCTGCCTCCCCATGCCCCCAGCTCTCTTTATATAAACTTCCGCGGTTGCCGCGCTGTCACTCTCATTTACATACTAACAAGCCTCTGCTGTCTCCGAGATGACACCGACCGGTAAAAAAAAAACAAAAAAAACCCCAAAACTTATTTCAGAAAATGATTGGTATCCAATTTAAATCGCATCGGGAAAATGTCAGCAGCGTTCCAGGCACGGTGCCACCGTCTTATTTTTAAGCATTCGCACCCGACCCGCTTAGCGAGGGATAACCTCCCCGTCTCTTCAAATATTGATTTTGTTCGACGCCTCTACGCACTGGGGATACGACCAAAAAAAAAAAAAAGACTAGGAGACAAGAGCTCCATACAAGGATTGGAGTTATTCTCCGCTCCAGACAAAGAGGCAATTTCTTGTCCTGTAACAACGGTTTCGTGATAGGCGGCGGAGATAGGCCTAGGAGGGCGCGAGCCGAGGGCCCCTCGAAAGGGTCGGAGCGGCGAGGCGCTTGCCTGATTAGCACAGAACCCCCGACCAAATTTATCATCCATTTAAAGCAGACTTAGCGAGCGAACGGCGGCATGTCATCCAGCGTTTGTACTTAAGTATTTACAAGCCCGTTCCCTCGGCAACCGGCGGCTCAAAGTTACTTTTACCATTTTGTTTTCTTGAATACGCTTCTCTGCTTGATTGCACAGGGATATTGGAGGACAGCCAAGCCTAAATCATGACTATATTCCTATTAAGCCGAGGTCCTTTCTAATCATGTACCGTTAGGCCTTTGATGGCTTCATCCCAGATTTGAAAATGAGGGGAATAAAATAGAAAGATTAAAGCTTTAGGGATGTGCTAAGTAGGACGGGAGAGAGAGAGAGAGAGAGAGAGAGAGAGAGAGAGAGAGAGAGAGAGGAACAAAAAAAACAAACCTTGTTGCATTTTCACAGTACACTGACTCTTGAATTACATTTGCTTTGTGTGTTCTCCGGCTCTGATAATGCTTCCAATGTGATACGGTCGTACCGACGAGAAAAGCCGAAATGATCAAAAAGTAACAATGGTGGAATGTGGACGTACGCCATGACGCCATGCCATTCAAAAGACATGTATTTAAGGGTCTGTCCAATAGTAATAGTAAAGAATGGTCCCCTAAGGTGAAGTTCTGCCCCTTGGGGTTCAGGCAACTGGTCTGTGAGTCATGACTGATGGACATGCAGAATATCGAGGCTAATACTTACCCCTAATCCATAAAAAACCACCACCACCCTTCTACCTTCCCCACCTAAATAAACACGCGACCCTCTTTTTGGTGTAAAACTGGCCATAGCAGCCATTTATTTAACATACCGTATTTTTCGCTCCATAAGACGCACCTAGGTTTTAGAGGCAGAAAACGGGAAAAAAAATATTCTGAACCAATGGACTACAGACATAGCACAGGAGATGACCAGAGACTGCAGACATAGTACAGGAGATGACCAGAGACTGTGGACACAGTACAGGAGATGACCAGAGACTGTGGACACAGTACAGGAGATGACCAGAGACTGCGGACATAGTACAGGAGATGACCACAGACTGCGGACACAGTACAGGAGATGACCAGAGACTGCGGACAGAGTACAGGAGATGACCAGAGACTGCGGACATAGTACAGGGGATGACCAGAGACTGCGGACACAGTACAGGGGATGATCAGAGACTGAAGACACAGTACAGGGGATGACCACAGACTGCGGACATAGTACAGGAGATGACCAGAGACTGCGGACATAGTACAGGAGATGACCAGAGACTGCGGACATAGTACAGGGGATGATCAGAGACTGAAGACATAGTACAGGAGATGACCAGAGACTGCGGACACAGTACAGGGGATGACCAGAGACTGCGGACACAGTACAGGAGATGACCAGAGACTGCGGACATAGTACAGGGGATGACCAGAGACTGCGGACACAGTACAGGAGATGACCAGAGACTGCGGACATAGTACAGGAGATGACCAGAGACTGTGGACACGGTACAGGAGATGACCAGAGACTGCGGACACAGTACAGGAGATGACCAGAGACTCCGGACACAGTACAGGGGATGACCAGAGACTGCGGACACAGTACAGGAGATGACCAGAGACTGCGGACACAGTACAGGAGATGACCAGAGACTCCGGACACAGTACAGGAGATGACCAGAGACTGCGGACATAGTACAGGAGATGACCAGAGACTGCGGACACAGTACAGGAGATGACCAGAGACTGCGGACATAGTACAGGAGATGACCACAGACTGCGGACATAGTACAGGGGATGACCAGAGACAGCGGACACAGTACAGGGGATGACCAGAGACTGCGGACACAGTACAGGGAATGACCAGAGACTGCGGACATAGTACAGGGGATGACCAGAGACTGCGGACACAGTACAGGAGACGACCAGAAACTGCGGACATAGTACAGGAGATGACCAGAGACTGCGGACATAGTACAGGAGATGACCAGAGACTGCGGACACAGTACAGGAGATGACCAGAGACTGCGGACACAGTACAGGAGATGACCAGAGACTGCGGACATGGTACACGAGATGACCAGAGACTGCGGACACAATACAGGAGATGACCAGAGACTGCGGACACAGTACAGGAGATGACCAGAGACTGCGGACACAGTACAGGAGATGACCAGAGACTGCGGACACAGTACAGGGAATGACCAGAGACTGCGGACACAGTACAGGAGATGACCAGAGACTGCGGACACAGTACAGGAGATGACCAGAGACTGCGGACACAGTACAGGGGATGACCAGAGACTGCGGACACAGTACAGGAGATGGCCAGAGACTGCGGACACAGTACAGGAGATGACCAGAGACTGCGGACACAGTACAGGAGATGACCAGAGACTGCGGACACAGTACAGGAGATGACCAGAGACTGCGGACACAGTACAGGAGATGACCAGAGACTGCGGACACAGTACAGGAGATGACCAGAGACTGCGAGAAGAAGAAGTATGTTCAGTTATTTATTCTTGAGTTGGCTGCCCACCTTTACAGTAAAACTGGAGAAAGCCAACTGACTCCGCCTGTCATAATGGGCCTTATTCTTGTTGTGTCATGAGGCACCTGCTGTGCCCATTATGAGGGGTTCCCACCATTACTGCACTGAGTTCCCGGGTCTGTACACCTGCTGTGCCCATTATGAGGGGTTCCCACCATCTCTGCACTGGATTCCTTGGTCTGTACACCTGCTGTGCCCATTATGAGGGGTTCCCACCATCTCTGCACTGGATTCCTTGGTCTGTACACTTGCTGTGCCCATTATGAGGGGCTCCCACTATCCTTACACAGGGTTCCTAGGTCTCTACACCTGCGTTGCCCATTATGAGGTGTTCCCACCATCCTTGTGTTGAATTACCAGATCTGTACACCTGCTGTGCCCATTATGAGGGGTTCCCACCATCCCTGCTCTTTTTCTTTATTTTATTCTATTGAGGACATAGCAGGAGAAGCTGGAACACCTAAAGGTGAGCAGAGACACCCAAAACTCCCAGGTAGACAGAAACAGTATCAGGATCTTGGTTGGTGTTGGAGTATCCATGACCTTGAAGAAGCCAGGGGCTGATTGACCCCACCAGCCTCCATCTATTGCTAAAATGCCACTTTTGGGTGGACTGAGCCTTTCAAAATATATGTAAACCCAATCACTAAAATCATATTAATGTAGTTTCAAACGTTTTTTTTCAATATGTTTAAATCTGCAACTTTCATTAAAATAATCCCTGATGATCCTGCCACAAAGCTCTTTGTTCGAGCGCTTCCTTTATTATGGTGACAGTGCTCTGCCTCTGTTTCTGCATTGTCACCCTGTCATGTGGGCTTCCAATGGAGACTACAAATGC
This sequence comes from Staurois parvus, assembly GCF_062004578.1. Classification (NCBI taxonomy): domain Eukaryota; kingdom Metazoa; phylum Chordata; class Amphibia; order Anura; family Ranidae; genus Staurois; species Staurois parvus. The sequence continues at coordinate 864,680 of NW_028318224.1, forward strand.
CCTTTCAGCAGAAGTTTCTCAGGTATGGTTCACAGTTTTCATCATCAGGTATCCCACCCTAAGAAATGCCATGCAGCCATCGCTGGAGTGCATGTAGACATGAAGTCTCTACAAAAAGGATGCAGGAGATTAGCAGCACTGAGACATAACAAATTGTAGCACCCTCCTAGTTTAGCTAGGGGGAGCTAGATCCTAATGGTTGGACAGGAACTGGATAGCAGTTCATGTGTAATAGCCAGAGAGGTCAAACTGTGGCCAGGGCTGAGAGGCTCTGCAGGCCAGCCCCTCTGGAATTTCCCCCTCCTCTAGGGCTTTTGGAGGAAGGACTTAGAGGCAATGGATGGATCTGAGGAGTGCCTGACTGCACTCTTGAGGGGTCCTAGCCAATCCCCAGCAAGAGGTTGACAAGGGGCCAGATGCCCTTAAAAGTGTTGGAGCATGCTCAGTGGCAGGAGTGTGGGAAAGTCAGGTGGAGGAAAGAGAGAGGAAGATGTGAGGCTGTGAGCAGGAGGCCCAGTGGGATGGGACATGCCTGAAGACGTGGAGATGAAATGGGAGAAAGTTTGGAACTCACTGGCCCCTGAGTGAGGACCACCTGTATGGCAGAGAAGGAGCAGCCCAGCTGATAGGCCTGGTGGCAGCAGCCAACCCACAAGTGGTACAGGAGATCTGGGTGAGTACCCCTGAACCCCAACTGGGTGGATAGGGGAAGGAGCACTCTGGTGGGAAACCTGATTAGCACCCTACTTGTGACCCAATTTATCAGCAACCCCTAAGGGGGTAGTGCTACAAAAGGTAAAAAAAAGAACAATATTTAATTTAAAACAGTGATTGTTCATTATACACAGTTCATTCAGTTGAAGTTTATATCTACTTTAACCATTTCAATACCGGGCAATTTTACCCCTTCCTGCCCAGGCCATTTTTCAGGTTTCAGCGCTCTCACACTTTGAATGACAATTGCGCGGTCATACAACATTGTACCCAAACTAAAATTTTATCATTTTCTTCACACAACTAGAGCTTTCTTTTGGTGGTATTTAATCACCGCCGGGGTTTTTATTTTTTGCTAAATTAACAAAAAAAGACCAAAAATTTTGAAAAAAAACCACATTTTTCTTTGTTTCTGTTATAAAAGTTTACAAATAAATAATTGTTCTTCATAAATTTAGGCCGAGATGTATTCTGCTACATGTCTTTGGTGAAAATAACCCAAATTAGGATGTATTTTTTAGTTTGTAGGAAAGTTATAGAGTTCACAAACTATGGTATAGATCTGAATATTGATCAATCCTGAAGTACTGACAGACAATCTAATTTCTTGAGGTCCAAGAATGCCAGAACAGTACAGATATCCCCCAAAATGTCAGAATAGTACAGATATCCCCCAAATGTCAGGACAGTACAGATATCCCCCAAATGTCAGAATAGTACAGATATCCCCCAAATGTCAGAACAGTACAGATATCCCCCAAATGTCAGAACAGTACAGATATCCCCCAAATGTCAGAATAGTACAGATATCCCCCAAATGTCAGAATAGTACAGATATCCCCAAATGACCCCTTTTTGCAGAGTAGACAGTCCGACGTACTTCATAAGAGAAATGGCGAGTTTTTTGAAGTTGTATTTTTTTGTCATAATTTTTCGGAAAATGAAAAAATTAAAAAAATTATTTTCACTATTTTTTTTTTTACATACTGTCACCAGTGCAGTACAGCGTCATCATATAACTGGCATGGCGGTGAACAGGGACACTGACTGGTGACAGTATGAAAAAAAAAAAATATATATATATATATTTTTTATTATATTTAATTTTTTATTACATTTTTTTTTATTTTTTTAAGATTTTTTTTTCATATTTTACTATGACCAAAGTAGTACAATGTTACCATAGTAACATTGTACTACTTTGGGGAAGTGATCAATATTTTTCTTTTTTTACACAATTTGCTTATAGCAAAGAATTACTTTGCTATAAGCAAGCATTTACGAATCGATTTCATTCAGCTTTTTTTTTTTTTTTTTGTGCTTAGCTGTGATTTGGTCACAGCTAATCACATGACATGTGCATGTGATTAGCTGTGACCATTCACAGCTAGACAATAGTATACAATGGATGGCATCATGAATGAAGCCATCCATTGTATACAACTGTCATGTGACCTGCTGTGATTGGTCAAAGCAGGTCACATGGTACCAGCAACGGGAGTCGGTACTCAGATCTGTCATCGGCCGTGTCCGAGGTGCACGGCCAGTGACAGATTGCACTGCTGCGCCGCTCTGCATTAGCGCAAACTGCGCATGTGGCGTGTACCCGGAGTGCAGAGACACTTTTGAAGCCGCCAAACGGCCATTGGCCGGGCGGCTAATGGTTAAAGATGCATTCCAGACACATAAAAATACAAATGAATGCAGGTCTGTAATCATGAATACAACAGAAATGGTATTTTTTCTTTTTAAATGCAAGCTGTGTAAGGACCTAAATCTGACCTAGGATCAGCTTCTTGCAGCCCCTGTATAGCAGGGCTAAAGTGTGACAGAAAGGAGCAGCACAAGGAGCCAATCAGTTCATGTGCTGACAAGAAGCACACTGATAGGAGGAGAGAACAGAGTGACAGGCAGATAAGCTCATCACTGTGCTGCTTCTCCTTTCACTGTCCCGACACAGGCTGGGGGCAGGTCCAGGGCTACCTAACCTGATATCAGCATCTTTCGGCTCCAGTACAGAAGGGAAGAAGTGTGAGAGGAAGAAGCAGCACGAGGAGCCAATAAGTTCATGAGCAGAGTGACAGATGAGCTCATCACTGCGCTGCTTTTCCTTTCACTGTCCAGTCACAGGCTGGGGGCAGGTCCAGGGCAATCTAGGCTCAAAGGAAGTGGGAAGAATGACGCTGGCCATCAGACTGAGTACATCTAGTGGCAGCAAAAAGAACTGCAGGCGGAAATTCTCCACATTGAAGCTGAATATTGCCGCAAAAGCTGGCTTTGCTATTTTTGTGATTCAACGGACTGTTCGGTATTATCCAATTATTTTTGGCTTGAGTTCTGTTTAAGTCAAGAAACGCTGTTTTACATCACCGAGGATCCATCCTGAGATGGTGACATCTTCACAATTTTTTGACAGTTTTTAGGAAAAAAAGTGGATCAGACATTGACAGGGGATGTCATTTTTAAATGACAAAATAACTCGGTGGCAATTATATGTTATCATTTTTTTTTTGTGTGTGTAACCAAAGTGGAATTTTCCATTTCAATTTCGCCCCGTCCTTTCCCTTAAATTTTCACGATAAACAAATGGATTATAAAATATCGGGTTTTTTCCCCCCCCAGTCTACCGGTTCTAGCTATATAACAACGTACGCTTCTTGGCAGCTGCGTCTTATAGGAAGGCAGAGAGCTCAGTTAATATACAATGTAATGGCGCTGCCAGGGCCCTCTCACTGTGTAATCACTCCTTGAAAGCTGCGGGTACCCAGCGAGGAGATACTTTATAGCAAGAGCCAACAACATTTCATTTAGTTTCTGCTCCATGTGACAGATGGGTCTATCCGTGAAACTCATCCATATTACAATATGGGACGAGCATGGCGCGCGGTGTTCAGCCTCCACCTGGCAGCCCGTAGATGCTTCCTCCTTGTTGAGAGCGAGATTATACTCCCCGCTGAGGCCGGCAATGATGTTAATATAAGAGTGACGATCACAACCGGATCATTGTGACTGGGTACATGGGAATCAGCCCGCTACGTACAAATGTATCAATTCTGGATCCAGTCAATCAGAATTTTCCATTGTATTTGGGACTGTTGATGCTGCTCGTGAACTTACATAGATGCCAACTTTCCCAGATTTATCAGGAGAGTTCAAAATTTGGACCATGGTCCCGATGATGCTGTACCCAGGTGATGTCCCGTGATCACGGTGTCACCCTTATTGGGGTAACTGTGCAGTAACTCAAGAAAGAATTAATTACTGTGACCTAGATACCGAGGGGGTGGTCCCTGCAAATTCAGGGGTTGGGTTTGGGTGGGCCAAGCCAGTAAGTGGATGGAGGTCTGGATGGGATGATCACAACCAGACCATTGTGACTGGGTAGCGACATAGCAATCAGCCCGCTACGTACAAATGTATCAATTCTGGATCCAGTCAATCAGAATTTTCCATTGTATTTGGGACTGTTGATGCTGCTTGTGAACTTACATAGATGCCAACTTTCCCAGATTTATCAGGAGAGTTCAAAATTTGGACCATGGTCCCGATGATGCTGTACCCAGGTGATGTCCCGTGATCACGGTGTCACCCTTATTGGGGTAACTGTGCAGTAACTCAAGAAGGAATTCATTACTGTGACCTAGACACCGAGGGAGTGGTCCCTGCAAATTCGGGGGTTGGATTTGGGTGGGCCAAGCCAGTAAGTGGGTGGAGGTCTGGATGGGATGATCACAACCAGACCATTGTGACTGGGTAGCGACATGGCAATCAGCCCGCTACGTACAAATGTATTAATTCTGGATCCAGTCAACCAGAATTTTCCATTGTATTTTGGACTGTTGATGCTGCTCGTGAACTTACATAGATGCCAACTTTCCTAGATTTGTCAGGAGAGTTCAAAATTTGGACCGTGGTCCCGATGATGCTGTACCCAGGTGATGTCCCGTGATCATGGTGTCACCCTTATTTTGGTAACTGTGCAGTAACTCAAGAAGGAATTCATTACTGTGACCTAGACACCGAGGGAGTGGTCCCTGCAAATTCGGGGGTTGGATTTGGGTGGGCCAAGCCAGTAAGTGGGTGGGATGATCACAACCAGATTATTGTGACTGGGTAGCAATATGGCAATCAGCCCGCTACGTACAAATGTATCAATTCTGGATCCAGTCAACCAGAATTTTCCATTGTATTTTGGACTGTTGATGCTGCTCATGAACTTACATAGATGCCAACTTTCCCAGATTTGTCAGGAGAGTTCATAATTTGGACCGTGGTCCCGATGATGCTGTACTCAGGTGATATCCCGTGATCATGGTGTCACCCTTAATTGGGTAACTGTGCAGTAACTCAAGAAGGAATTCATTACTGTGACCTAGACACCGAGGGAGCGGTCCCTGCAAATTCAGGGGTTGGGTTTGGGTGGGCCAAGCCAGTAAGTGGGTGGAGGTCTGGATGGGACGATCACAACCAGATCATTGTGACTGGGTAGTGACATGGGAATCAGCCCGCTACGTACAAATGTATCAATTCTGGATCCAGTCAATCAAAAGTTTCCATTAAATTTGGGACTGTTTGCTCATTGATGCTACACGTGCACTTGCATAGATGCCAACTTTCCCAGATTTGTCAGGACACCTCCATATTTTGGACCATGGTCCCAATGATGCTGTACTCATGTGATGTCCCGTGATCACGGTGTCACCCTTCTTTGAGTATCAGTGCGGTAACTCAATCAGGAATTCATTACTGTGACCTAGATACCAAGTGGGCGGCCTCTGCAAATTCAGGGGTTGGGTTTGGGTGGGCCAAGCCAGTAAATGGGTGGAGGTCTGGATGGGATAATCACACCAGATCATTGTGACTGGATAGCGACATGGGAATCAGCCCGCTATGTACAAAGGTGCCAATTCTGAGTCCAGTCAATCAGAATTTTCCATTGTATTTGGAGCTGTTGATGCTGCTCGTGAACTTACATAGATGCCAACTTTCACAGATTTGGCAGGACACCTCCATATTTTGGACCATGGTCCCAATAATGCTGTATTCATGTGATGTCCCGTGATCAAGGTGTCACCCTTCTTTGAGTAACTGTGAAGTAACTCAATCAGGAATTCATTACTGTGACCTGGATACCGAGTGGGTCCATTGTATTTGGGACTGTTTGTTGATGCTGCTCGTGAACTTACATGAATGCCAACTTTCCCAGATTTGTCAGGAGAGTTCTGTATTTTGGACCTTAGTCCTGATGATGCTGCATTCATGTGATGTCCCGTGATCACGGTGTCACCCTTCTTTGAGTAACTGTGCAGTAACTCAATCAGGAATTCATTACTGTGAACTAGATACCGAGTGGGTGGTCCCTGCAAATTCAGGGGTTGGGTTTGGGTGGGCCGAGCCAGTAAGTAGATGGAGGTCTGGATGGGATGATCATAACCAGATCATTGTGACTGGGTAGCGACATGGGAATCAGCCCGCTACATACAAATGTATCAATTCTGGATCCATTTTCATTTAAACGCAATCAGAATTTTCCATCATATTTGGGACTTTTCACTCTTGCACTTGCACAGATACCAGTTGTCCCAGATTACTCAGGACAGGTCTGCATCTTGAACCTCATGATGCTGTGTCCTGGGCGAGGTCCTGTGATCATGATGTCACCCTTATTTCAGTTACTCCAGAGTAACTTAGTAAGGCAATCCTTATGGTGATCTGGGCCCCGGAGTGGGTGTCCCTGCAAACTCAGGGGTGGGGATTGAGTTGGCTACTCCAGTAAGTGAGTGGTGGTTTGGATGGGATGATCACAACCAGATTACTGTGACTGGGTAGCGACATAAGAATTATCCCGCTACACACAAATGTATCAATTCCGAATCCATTTTCATTTAAATGCAATCTGAATTTTCCTTCCTATTAGGGACAATTCACTCATTGGTGCTGGGCATGCAATTGCATAGATACCAACTGTCCTGGATTTTTCCGGGTGTCAGACTCCATTTCATTGCGAGTCGCATGAGCATTATAGTTGTCCTCAAAGGGCCGGTTGTATCTCTAAGACTACATGTCCAGTACACCCCCCCTTACATCAAATGTCAAGAGCCCCTCCCACCATCAGAAGTCAAGAGTCCCCCACCCTCCCTTACATCACAGTGCTCCGCCTTTACTTTGTGCTGCTGCTGGGAAGCAGCTGGGGGCGGAGCAATGAAGCAGAACATTTAGGATCAGGAGGAGGAACAGAAGGGTTGGAATTAGCTGCCAAAGTCTGCTGACAGCTGAGACCAGGGGAGGCTATAGAGAGAGGCGCAGCATCTGTTGGAGGAGTTCTGTCCTCCTCTCTGCTGTCCACCACTGAGATGGGGGGAAGCGGAGACAAGCCTCTCCATGGAGAAGAGCAAGATCTGGCGAGGGAGTTCTGTCCTTCTTTCTGCTACCTACTGCTGAGATGGGGGGGAGGCAGAGACAACCCTCTCCATGGAGAAAAGCAAGATCTGATGAGGGAGTTCTGTCCTCCTCTCTGCTGTCCACCACTGAGATGGGGGGAGGCGGAGACAAGCCTCTCCATGGAGAAGAGCAAGATCTGGTGAGGGAGTTCTGTCCTCCTCTCTGCTGTCCACCACTGAGATGGGGGGAGGCGGAGACAAGCCTCTCCATGGAGAAGAGCAAGATCTGGCGAGGGAGTTCTGTCCTCCTCTCATCTGTCCACCACTGAGATGGGGGGAGGCGGAGACAAGCCTCTCCATGGAGAAGAGCAAGATCTGGCGAGGGAGTTCTGTCCTCCTCTCTGCTGTCCACCACTGAGATGGGGGGAGGCAGAGACAAGCCTCTCCATGGAGAACAGCAAGATCTGGTGAGGGAGTTCTGTCCTCCTCTCTGCTGTCCACCACTGAGATGGGGGGAGGCAGAGACAAGCCTCTCCATGGAGAAGAGCAAGATCTGACGAGGGAGTTCTGTCCTCCTCTCTGCTGTCCACCACTGAGATGGGGGGAGGCAGAGACAAGCCTCTCCATGGAGAACAGCAAGATCTGGTGAGGGAGTTCCGTTCTCCTTTCTGCTACCTACTGCTGAGAAAAGGTGGGGCCAAGATGAAAGAGTGCCGCAGCTGCAAGAGAGGTGCAATGGCCTCATGAAATGGCCTGGTGGGCCAGATTCAGCCCCAGGCCTTGGGTTTGACACATGTGCCTTCGAAAATGGTATCTGTCTTCTGCATCTCATAATTATTGGTTTTCAAGGGAGCAGTGCCTTGGAAGGGCAGGCTATTGCTAGAAACCATGTTCTTTGTACATCTTCCTCTTCTATAAATATGAGATTTATGCCATTTCAGGTCTTAAAGTAATGGTAATTCTCTTATGCTTTTGGGTGGATGCTCGTTATTAATGTAATCTTATCATATCAGGAGTTTTGAATTATTTGTAGATTTTGGTTCTGCGAACGAACACCAGACTAAAACATATACTTGAAACTAACATTCCCAAAAGGAGGTCAGCAATGTGGACTGTATGTGTTCCTTTGTACTGGTGTCCTCTAAACGAAGAATATCACGGCTCTGCTTACTTTTCAAATAGGATTTAAACTTCCTCTTTCTCATTTTGGACCTCTGTTGGAACTGGTCACACAATACCTTATGCTATCGGAAGGCAGCATTACACTTCACAGTATTCCACTTTAGTTTTCGGTTCCTTTTTGGTCCATCTTTCAGTAACCCGACTGGATATACTCTTGAGAATATGACAGAAAGGCTCAAATGTGCAGCTGAAAGGGAATAAATCCCATATTTATTGAAGAGACAGATGTAAAAAAGAATGTTTTCAAGGGAGCTGTGCCTTGGAAGGGCAGGCTATTGCTAGAAACCTTGTTCTTTGTACATCTTCCTCTTCTATAAATATGAGATTTATGCCATTTCAGGTCTTAGCCCAGCTGTCAGTTTCTCAAGACGATCGCAGGACTGTGCGGCGTGGGCGTCCGGAGGTTGCGCTCCTTGTGTTGAGGTAACCTGGCTTACAGACTGCTGGTGATGAAACTAGTTTGAAGGCAACTGGCACGTTCACAAGAAAATAAAAGGTCCTACATAGAGCAAGGAAGGTAAGGAGCACCTACATACCTTCCTTGCTCTCCTTCACTGTCCATCGCCTTGTTGGAGCCCTCCACAATGTGGCTCTGCAAGTTTCATCTCAACACAGGGTCAGAGCTTACACAGGGCCCTCCACCCTCAGAAGACATCCTCCAAGCTTGGAGACTGGACATGTAGACATCAGTGCTGCATTGTAGGGAGAAACACATGTACTACCATACCTGGAAGTCCAATTGCAATATTCCCAATGTACATGTTCCTAAAGATGGCTATTCAGTATTGGTGGGTGCTGCAGTGACCACAGGCTGGGAACCATAGGACACTCAATGTGAAGAAATATAACTAGCAAACTAGGGATTCCTCAAAACAGGTCCAAAGCTTTATTTCGTGGTCACATGGGACACACAAAGGCAACATCTTGGAGCCACGCAGGGCCCCTTCATCAGTCACTTGCCTGACAAAGGCGCCCTGCACGGCTCCAAAATGTTGCCTTTGAGTGTACCACGTGACCACAAGATAAAGCTTTGGAACCTGATCTGAGGTGTGCTGGTGATGTTTCTTCACACCATACCTGGAAGAACTGCAAGGGTCAAGCAGAAGGTATCCGTGCTCCTTACTCCAAACTGAAGCTGTTTCTTTTGCCTGAGTGGGCAAAATGCACATTTGCTTTGAAATTAAACCAAATGATTAATTTAGCACATCATTTCAAAATTCAGGTAACCAATGTTTTGCCTATCTTGAGTTAGCTTTTTGTGAGCCAAGGAAACACCCAGGAGTTTTTTGCCTTTCCGGTCAACTCTTAGCTAAAGAAGAATATTACAAAACTTAGTTGTAAGTGTACCTTCACTGACAGTGTCCTATTATCCCCCAGGTAAAGTCCCACAAATACCTGTAGATCCTGCCTAATGGAGCTTCCGGTGATGGGGTGGCATTGGCAACAAGGCTGCACTGCTACTGAATTCAGAGCAGAGTTGCCACTCTGATCTAGACTGCCTGCTTGCACTACAGTAAGATGAGAAAATGTTACAGGGGGTGTGGCTTTCAGCATTATCACCGCTGATTCACAAGCCTGCAGCTTGTCAGTTACATATAGTTAGTCTTGTGGCAAAAAAAGACAAAAGTCCATCTAGTTCAACCATAAGACATAAATACATACATACATAAATGTTATAGCCCTATACCAGTTGATCCAGAGAAAGGCAAAAAACCCAGCAAAGCATGATCCAATGCGCTCCTGCAGGGGAAAAAATTCCTTCCTGATCCCCCGAGAGGCAATCGGATATTCCCTGGATCAACTTTACCTATAAATGTTATATATATATATATACAGGTGAAACTCAAAAAATTAGAATATGGTGCAAAAGTTCATTTATTTCAGTGCAGCAACTTAAAAGGTGAAAGTAATATACGAAATAGACTCATTACATGCAAAGCAAGATAGTTCAAGCCGTGATTTGTCATCATTGTGATGATTATGGCTTACAGCTCATGAAAACCCAAAATCCACAATCTCAGAAAATGAGAATATTGTGAAAAGGTGGAATATTCTCGGCTCAAAGTGTCCCACTCTAATCAGATAATTAAGCTATAACACCTGCAAAGGGTTCCTGAGCCTTTATACGGTCTCTCAGTCTGGTTCAGTAGGAATCACAATCATGGGAAAGACTGCTGACCTGACACCATCACTGACACCCTCCATAAGGAGGGAAAGCCTCAAAAGGTAATTTCTAAAGAAGTTGGATGTTCCCAAAGTGCTGTATGAAAGCACATTAATAGAAAGTTATGTGGAAGGGAAAAGTGTGGAAGAAAAAGGTGCACAAGCAGCAGGGATGACCGCAGCCTGGAGAGGATTGTCAGGAAAAGGCCATTCAAAAGTGTTGGGGACTTTCACAAGGAGTGGACTGAGGCTGGAGTCAGTGCATCAAGAGCCACCACACACAGAAGGATCCTGGACATGGGCTTCAAATGTCGTATTCCTCTTGTCAAGCCACTCCTGAACAACAGAAGCGAACAGATGAACAGAAATGAACAGAAGCGTCTTACCTGGGCTAAAGAAAATCAGACCTGGCCTGCTGCTCAGTGGTCCAAAGTCCTCTTTTCTGATGAGAGCAACTTTTGCATCTCATTTGGAAACCAAGGACCCAGAGTATGGAGGAAGAATGGAGAGGCCCAAGGACCCCGAGTATGGAGGAAGAATGGAGAGGCCCAAGGACCCCGAGTATGGAGGAAGAATGGAGAGGTCCAAGGACACCCCGAGTATGGAGGAAGAATGGAGAGGCCCAAGGACCCCGAGTATGGAGGAAGAATGGAGAGGCCCAAGGACCCCGAGTATGGAGGAAGAATGGAGAGGCCCAAGGACCCCGAGTTTGGAGGAAGAATGGAGAGGCCCAAGGACCCCGAGTATGGAGGAAGAATGGAGAGGCACAAGGACCCAGAGTATGGAGGAAGAATGGAGAGGCACACACTGCAAGATGCTTGAAGTCCAGTGTGAAGTTTCCACAGTCTGTGTTGATTTGGGGAGCCATGTGATCTGCTGGTGTTGGTCCACTGTGCTTCATTAAGTCCAGGGTCAACGCAGCCGTCTACCAGGGGATTTTGGAGCACTTCATGCTTCCTTCCACAGACAAGCTTTATGGGGATGCTGACTTCATTTTCCAGCAGGACTTGGCACCTTCCCACACTGCCAAAAGCACCAAAACCTGGTTCAATGACCGTGGGATTACTGTGCTTGATTGGCCAGCAAACTCGCCTGACCTGAACCCCATAGAGAATCTATGGGGCATTGCCAAGGGAAAGATGAGAGACATGAGACCGAACAATGCAGAAGAGCTGAAGGCCGCTATTGAAGCATCCTGGTCTTCCATAACACCTCAGCAGAGCCACAGGCTGATAGCTTCCATGCCACGCCGCATTGAGGCAGTAATTGCTGCAAAAGGGGCCCAAACCAAGTACTGAGTACATATGCATGCTTCTACTTTTCAGAGGTCCGATATTGTTCTATGTACAATCCGTGTTTTATTGATTACATGTAATATTCTCATTTTCTGAGATTGTGGATTTGGGGTTTTCATGAGCTGTAAGCCATAATCATCACAATGATGACAAATCACGGCTTGAACTATCTTGCTTTGCATGTAATGAGTCTCATATATTAGTGTCACCTTTTAAGTTGCTGAACTGAAATAAATGAACTTTTACACCATATTCTAATTTTTCACGTTTCACCTGTATACATAATTTTTTTTATTTTTTTATTTTTTTTTTGGAAAGGCCCCAGAGAATAAAATGCCGGTCATTTAATTTTTTTACATCCTGCGGTTTTGGCACAGCGTTTCTTTAAACGCAATTATTTTGGAAAAAATTAATTTTAATGAATTGAGAAAAAACAAAACACAATATATACCCCGATTTTTTTTTTTGTAAAATATGAAAGACAATGCTACCCCGAGTAACTAGATACCTAACATCGTCCTAACATATCATCCTTTAAAATTGCGCACGCTTGTGCGATGGCGTCATTACTACGGTACTTAAAAATCAACATAGGCAACGCTTTAAAAATTTCTACAGGTTACCAGTTTAGAGTTACAGAAGAGGCCTAGTGCTAGGACTATTGCTCGGAAAGGGAAAAGCTGGATTACTTGAAACCGACTCTAAAAACTGACCCTATGGTGGACCTAGCTTCAGATATATTTTTTCACGATAAGTGCAGCACTCTAAATAATATGTCTGCTTTTTCCTACAGCAAGGCGGCACCATCTTTGTTTGGTCATCATGTAAGTTCACCATGTACATCCTGGATTGAAATGCTGGTTTGATGATGACACGGTCATGTAAATCCTGAATATACACTGTCCAGGGTGCCAGGGATGAGTTCTGGATGGTAGATATGTGTCACCATTGTTTGAGTTGTGGTCCCTTTATAGGGGGACAACAAAAGAAGCACTCTGGGGTACTTAGGGATTCTCACCTGTTCAAAGTGAAGGTTTCTGGGGTGAGTCGTTGGAGAGGCCGTTTTCCCAGGATTATTAACCAATTCAATACCGGGCAATTTTACCCCTTCCTGCCCAGGCCAGTTTTTAGGTTTCAGCGCTCTCACACTTTGAATGACAATTGCGCGGTCATACAACATTGTATCCAAACTAAAATTTTATCATTTTCTTCACACAACTAGAGCTTTCTTTTGGTGGTATTTAATCACCGCTGGGGTTTTTATTTTTTGCTAAATTAACAAAAAAAGACCAAAAATTTAAAAAAAAACATGTTTTTCTTTGTTTCTGTTATAAAAGTTTGCAAATAAATAATTGTTCTTCATAAATTTAGGCCGAGATGTATTCTGCTACATGTCTTTGGTGAAAATAACCCAAATTAGGATGTATTATTTAGTCTGGAGGAAAGTTACAGAGTTCACAAACTATGGGATAGATCTGAATATTGATCAATCCTGAAGTACTGACAGCCAATCTAATTTCTTGAGGTCCAAGAATGTCAGAACAGTACAGATATCCCCCAAATGTCAGAACAGTACCGATATCCCCCAAATGTCAGGACAGTACAGATATCCCCCAAATGTCAGGACAGTACAGATATCCCCCAAATGTCAGAACAGTACAGATATCCCCCAAATGTCAGGACAGTACAGATATCCCCCAAATGTCAGGACAGTACAGATATCCCCCCAAATATCAGAACAGTACAGATATCCCCCAAATGTCAGAACAGGACAAATATCCCCCAAATGTCAGAACAGGACAGATATCCCCCAAATGTCAGAACAGTACAGATATCCCCCAAATGTCAGGACAGTACAGATATCCCCCCAAATGTCAGAACAGGACAAATATCCCCCAAATGTCAGAACAGGACAGATATCCCCCAAATGTCAGAACAGTACAGATATCCCCCAAATGTCAGAACAGGACAAATATCCCCCAAATGTCAGAACAGGACAGATATCCCCCAAATGTCAGAACAGTACAGATATCCCCCAAATGTCAGAACAGGACAAATATCCCCCAAATGTCAGAACAGTACAGATATCCCCCAAATGTCAGGACGGTACAGATATCCCCCAAATGTCAGGACAGTACAGATATCCCCCAAATGTCAGGACAGTACAGATATCCCCCAAATGTCAGGATAGTACAGATATCCCCCAAATGTCAGAACAGTACAGATATCCCCCCAAATGTCAGGACAGTACAGATATCCCCCAAATGTCAGGACAGTACAGATATCCCCCAAATGTCAGGACAGGACAGATACCCCCCAAATGTCAGGACAGGACAGATACCCCCCAAATGTCAGGACAGTACAGATACCCCCCAAATGTCAGGACAGTACAGATATCCCCCAAATGTCAGGACAGTACAGATATCCCCCAAATGTCAGGACAGGACAGATATCCCCCAAATGACCACTTTTTGCAAAGTAGACAGTCCGACGTACTTCCTAAGAGGCATGGCAAGTTTTTTGAAGTTGTATTTTTTATGTCATAATTTTTCGGAAAATTAAAAAATTAAAAAAATTAGTTTCACTATTTTTTTTTTACATACTGTCACCAGTGCAGTACAGCGTCATCATATAACTGGCATGGCGATGATCAGGGACACTGACTGGTGACAGTATGAAAAAAAAAAATATATTTTTTTTAATTATTTTTTATTATTTTTTTTTTATTTTTTTTAAGATTTGTTTTTTATATTTCCCTATGACCAAAGTAGTACAATGTTACCATAGTAACATTGTACTACTTTGGGGAAGTGATCAGTATTTTTTTATTTTTTTAAATTTATTTTTGTTTTTTTTACACAATTTGCTTATAGCAAAGAATTACTTTGCTATAAGCAAGCATTTACCTGAATTACATCGATTCATTCAGAGTTTTTTTTTTTGTGCTTGGTTGTGATTTGGCCACAGCTAATCACATGACATGTGCATGTGACCTGCTGTGACCATTCACAGCTAGACACTAGTATACAATGGATGGCATGAATGAAGCCATCCATTGTATACAACTGTCATGTGACCTGCTGTGATTGGTCACAGCAGGTCACATGGTACCAGCAATGGGGGCTGATACTCAGATCTGTCATCGGCCGTGTCATGTATAACCACCAGGGGGGTGACTCTCCCGGTAACAGGTATCATGTATAACCACCAAGGGGGTCACTCTCCAGGTAACGGGTATCATGTATAACCACCATGGGGGTCACTCTCCAGGTAACAGGTATCATGTATAACCACCATGGGGGTCACTCTCCAGGGATCAGGTATCATGTATAACCACCAGGGGGGGGGTCACTCTCCAGGTATCATGTATAACCACCAGGGGGATCACTTTCCAGGTAACAGGTATCATGTATAACCACCAGGGGGGTGACTCTCCAGGTAACAGGTATCATGTATAACCACCAGGGGGGTCACTCTCCAGGTAACGGGTATCATGTATAACCACCGGGGGGGGGTCACTCTCCAGGTAACCGGTATCATGTATAACCACCATGGGGGTCATTCTCCAGGGATCAGGTATCATGTATAACCACCAGGGGGGGGGTCACTCTCCAGGTATCATGTATAACCACCATGGGGGTCACTCTCCAGGTAACAGGTATCATGTATAACCACCAGGGGGGTCACTCTCCAGGTAACAGGTATCATGTAAAACCACCAGGGGGGGGGGGGTTACTCTCCAGGTAACAGGTATCATGTATAACCACCAGGGGGGTCACTCTCCAGGGATCAGGTATCATGTATAACCACCAGGGGGATCACTCTCCAGGTAACGGGTATCATGTATAACCACCAGGGGGGGTCACTCTCCAGGTAACAGGTATCATGTATAACCACCGGGGGGGGTCACTCTCCAGGTAATGGGTATCATGTATAACCAGCAAGGGGGGTGACTCTCCAGGTAACGGGTATCATGTATAACCACCGGGGGGGGTCACTCTCCAGGTAACCGATATCATGTATAACCACCATGGGGGTCATTCTTCAGGTAACGGGTATCATGTATAACCACCATGGGGGTCATTCTTCAGGTAACGGGTATCATGTATAACCACCATGGGGGTCATTCTTCAGGTAACGGGTATCATGTATAACCACCAGGGGGGTCACTCTCCAGGTAACAGGTATCATGTATAACCACCAGGGGGTCACTCTCCAGGTAACAGGTATCATGTATAACCACCGGGGGGGGGTCACTCTCCAGGGATCAGGTATCATGTATAACCACCGGGGGGGGGGTCACTCTCCAGGTATCATGTATAATCACCGGGGGGGTCACTCTCCAGGTAACGGGTATCATGTATAACCAGCAAGGGGGGTGACTCTCCAGGTAACAGGTATCATGTATAACCACCAGGGGGGTCACTCTCCAGGTAACGGGTATCATGTATAACCACCGGGGGGGGATCACTCTCAATGGCAGATACAGAGCAGGACAAGAATCCACCTTAAGGGGGGGGGGGGGGCTCGCAATCAAATGAGCCCAAACAGAAATTGCTAATAGTGTAGTATTTTATTAATAATTGATTGCCAAGGAAAAGTAGATGCAGATGTCAAAGCACTCAGTGTGGTAAAACAGCAGAAAAGATGGCCGCCGGCCTGACCCGTGGCCTGTGCGGCGTGACTTCCCCACCCTGGCTCCTCCCTAACACTTTTCGTGCAGGAGCACGTTATCAAAGGGCACAGTTTCTTCCAATGACACCAAAGATGGGGCATTTCTTTCTCCCACTAATACTGGAACCTAAAGTCTGAAGGACAGTAAACTGACCCTTTATTTAGAAACTTTGGAGACCCCTTGGCTAACTAATCCTGGGCATCTCGACTTTCTCTGACTTCTGACGTCGGCTATGAGAAGCTCACAATGTGCAATGAAATCAGAGGAAACGAAGCCACAAACAGCGACAACGTATGAAAATGAATGTATTTCGGTTCTTTAACGCGTATCTACACGAATGTGCTGAGCGTGTGCGTGCGCGGGGAATAAATAAAGTTGCACACTCATCCCCTTCCATTCATGTGATTCTTTCGGCTGTGTTGATTACGGCGGCGGAGGGCTTTGACAGGCGACGGCGGTGACCGTACAGTGTGTGATGAACACAGCATGACAGCTAATATGTGCCGCTGTCCAAGGTACTGAATCACAATAAAGCGCTAAATTACCGTCTGTCATGGCGGGGCGCGGAAGAGACTAATGCCCCATTCCCTATTCTAAATAAACTCGACTGGGGGAGGCGGAGGGGAATCGAAGGAATCGTCCTCGTACGCGAGAAGCCGGCGAACGTTCTGAGGAATGAAAAAAAAAATATGTCTTTTTCTTTTTACGCAGCGACACAAGGAAAACAGCCCCCCCGCCTCGTTTGATGGCGTCTCAACGAAACAAGGAGAGCGTGAGATTTTTGTTTATTTCTCCTCTGCCACAACAATCTGGGCATCTTAATGTGCCAGAGTCCATGGCTTGACAATACACACCCCACCGTAATCACCGCACCCTCCTGCCAACTGGATGGCGCGCGTGCCAGGAGACGCTGGTGGGTCCGTTAACAAGTATTGGCAGGAGCTGAACCCGCGCAACTTGGCACCACGAGACCTTCTTAAAATATAAATATTAAAATTAGACATTAAATATGGAAAAATGGTAATGATGTAGGAGTGGGGGGGGGGGAAGCAGATTTCTCTCCAAAAGTAATCACTGTTTGGGAGAAAGGATATACGTGTAATGGATTTTGGGTTTTGAAATAAATTCGCTACTTTTATTTTTCTTGGGTTGTACCTGAGGCAGGACACAGGCTAGGAGGAGTGGGAAGAGTGGGAAAACTTAAGCTGTAGAAGGACCATCCAAAGGTGGGTGGGAACTGTGGCAAGCAGATCTTGTTGCCGAAATCTCCATGAGACTTTAGATTCCTGGAGAACCCCAGTACCAACATGTGGCCCAGGAACCATATATGGCACTTGGACCCTTGTAGGCATACTTGAGACAGGAAACAGGATAGGAGGTATGGGAAGAGTGGGAAAACCCAAGCTGTGGAAGGACCATCCAAATGTGGGTGGGACAAAACTGGGAACTATGGCAAGGAGATCTTGTTGCCGAAATCTCCATGAGAATTTAGATTCTTGGAGAACCCCAGTACCAACATGTGGACCAGGAACAATATATGGCACTTGGGCCCCTGTAGGCATAACTGAGACAGGAAACAGAATAGGAGATATGGGAAGAGTGGGAAAACCCAAGCTGTAGAAGGATCATCCGAAGGTGGGCGCGACGAAACTGGGAACTGTGGCAAGGAGATCTCGTTGCCGAAATCTCCATGAGAATTTAGATTCAGGATAGGAGATATGGGAAGAGTGGGAAAACCCAAACTGTAGAAGGACCATCCAAAGGTGGGTGGAACAAAACTGGGAACTGTTGCAAGGAGATCTCGTTGTCGAAATCTCAATGAGAATTTAGATTCTTGGAGAACCCCAGTGCCAACATGTGGCCCAGGAACCATATATGGCACTTGGACCCTTGTAGGCATACCTGAGACAGGAAACAGGATAGGAGATATGGGAAGAGTGGGAAAACCCAAGCTGTGGAATGACCATCCAAATGTGGGTGGGACAAAACTGGGAACTATGGCAAGGAGATCTTGTTGCCGAAATCTCCATGAGAATTTAGATTCTTGGAGAACCCCAGTACCAACATGTGGCCCAGGAACCATATATGGCACTTGGACCCCTGTAGGCATACCTGAGACAGGAAACAGGATAGGAGATATGGGAAGAGTGGGAAAACCCAAGCTGTAGAAGGACCATCCAAAGGTGGGTGGGACAAAACTGGGAACTATGGCAAGGAGATCTCGTTGCCGAAATCTCCATGAGAATTTAGATTCCCGGAGAACCCCAGTGCCAACATGTGGCCCAGGGACCATATATGGCACTTGGACCCCTGTAGGCATACCTGAGACAGGAAACAGGATAGGAGGTATTGGAAGAGTGGGAAAACCCAAGCTGTAGAAGGACTATCCAAAAGGTGGGTGCGACAAAACTGGGAACTGTGGTAAGGAGATCTCGCCGCTGAAATCTCCATGAGAATTTAGATTCCCGGAGAACCCCAGTGCCAACATGTGGTCCAGGAACCATATACGGCACTTGGGCCCCTGTAGGCATACCTGAGACAGGAAACAGGATAGGAGAAGTGGGAAGAGTGGGAACACCTTAATTGCAGAAGGAGTCATGACAGGCCAAGGTGGGTCGGACATACCTGGGAACTGTGCGAAGGAGATCTCACTTTCAAAATCTTAGTTCTTAGATTCCTGGAGAACCTTGGTACCCAACGTGAGGCTCAAGAACCACATATGGCACTTGGGCCTCAGTAGACAGAGATCTGTTTTGGTGCTAAAGAAAAAAAGGAAGGAAAAAATATTCTTTAGACCGCTTCCTCCCCATTGAATCCTAAGTGATTTACTGCCCGTTTCTTAAAGTGCGACCATGCTTAACATGAAGATTCCCATTACATTCAATGGTGCCTGCTCACACTTGTTGCCACTTGTCACGTGAAATGTACATGAGCTTTTTTCAGCCTCATAGACTTCAACGGGAAAATGCATGACAAGCTTTTTAGAGCATTTTTGCACCTAACAAATATTCTCCAACTCCAAGCAACCTCAGACTTGTGAACAAAATGTAGGAGTTTCCATGCTGAATGTTGAGACTTTGCCTGGTGAAGGTCTAGAAAAACCTCTACCACCCCAGGGATGCCCATTGCAAGAACCATGGCAAGCGGAAGAGGGCCTGAACCCACACAACTTACCACCAGGAGCCATTCTTAAAATACAAATATTAAAATTGGAAATGAAATGCGGAAATATGATAATGAAGTAGGGGTGGAAAAAAGCAAATTCTGTCCAAGATATGTTAACGTTTTTGGATAACGGTATACAATGGATTTTGAAAGAAAATTGCTAGTTTTATTGGGACAGGAAATTGGAAGAATGGGAACTCCTTAAGTATTGGCAGGAGCTGAACCTACGCAATTTGGCACTGGGAGAAATTATTAAAATATTAATATTAAAATTAAAAATTAACATTAGAAATTAAAGCTCCTCCCAAAAGGGGGAAGTTCTGCTTTAAGGCTTCGTCCCCCGCTCCCTAAACATGCACATCCTTAATGGGGAGTGGGAGATGAAACCATAAAACAGAACTTCCCCTTTTGGGGGGAAATTTAATCGGAGCGCCTCCCAAAAGGGGAAGTTCTGCTTTAAGGTTTTGTGCCCCGCTCCCCATTAAGGAGGGGCACATTTGGGGTACGAAGCCTTAAAGTAGAACTTCCCCTTTTGGAAGAAGCTCCGATTTAATTTCTTCCCAAACGTACCCATCCTTAACAGGTAGTGGGGGACGAAACCTTAAAGCAGAACTTCCCCTTTTGGGAGAAAAGTAATCAGAGCTTCTCCCAAAAGGTGAAGTTCTGCTTCAAGGCTTCGTCCCCCGCTCCCCAAACATGCCCATCCATAATGGGGAGCGGGGGACGAAACCTGCTAGGGTAACAGTACGTTAAAAAAAAAACATAAATAAAAAAAAAATAAAAATGTAAAAAATGTTTTTTAAAACATTATATATTTTGGTTATAAACTAATTTGGGTTATTTTTTTTTGTACTAAAAAGATAACTGAATACATTTTGGCCAAGATTTATGGAGAAAAGTAATCAGAGCTTCTCCCAAAAGGGGAAGTTCTGCTTTAAGGCTTCGTCCCCCACTCCCCAATTGTGCCCATCCATAACGGGGAGTGGGGGATGAAACCTGCTAGGGTGACAGTATGTTAAAAAAAACAAATAAAAAAAAAATAAAAATGTAAATAATTTTTTTTAAAACATTATATATTTTGGTTATAAACTAATTTGGGTTATTTTTTTGTTTTTACTAAAAAGATAACTGAACACATTTTGGCCAAGATTTACGAAGAAAGATTATTTATTTGCAAAATTTTATAAGAAAAACACTTTTTTTTTAATTTTTGGACTGTTTCATTTATATAGCAAAAAAATAAAAATCCAAGTGGTTGAATAAATAACAGCAAAATAAAATTTTATCCGTCTTAAAAAAATTCAAAAGAATTCATATGGGTGCAGTGTTGCATGACCGCGCAATTGTCATTCAAAGTGTGATAGTGCTAAAAGCTGAAAATTGGCCTGGACTGGAAGGGGGGGAAAGTGTCTGGACTGGAAGGGGGGGAAAGTGTCCGGACTGGAAGGGGGGGAAAGTGTCCGGACTGGAAGGGGGTGAAAGTGTCCGGACTGGAAGGGGGGGAAAGCGTCCAGACTGGAAAGGGGTGAAAGTGTCCGGACTGGAAGGGGGTGAAAGTGTCCGGACTGGAAGGGGGTGAAAGTGTCCGGACTGAAAGGGGGGTGAAAGTGTCCGGACTGGAAGGGGGGTGAAAGTGTCCGGACTGGAAGGGGGGAAAGTGTCCGGACTGGAAGGGGTCGAAAGTGTCCGGACTGGAAGGGGGGGAAAGTGTCTGGACTGGAAGGGGGTGAAAGTGTCCGGACTGGAAGGGGGTGAAAGTGTCCGGACTGGAAGGGGGTGAAAGTGTCCGGACTTGAAGTGCTTAACCTCTTGGTGCCAACCGAATGCAAATGTGCAGCCTCTTGGCATCTGGGCCTAGACGCCAAGCGGCCCCACATTTGCGCTTTATTTAAAAAAACATGTGCTGAGGGAGTGCACCCTGCGCGCTCCCAGAACACATGTTCAGTACTCACGGGGTTCGGGGTTTTAGGGTCATGCGACTGCCATGATTCACTGTCACGGTGGTTACATGATCGGGAAAGGTCCTGATCGAAAGAGGAGATCGGGACCTTTCCCGATCACATGACCGCTGTGACAGCGAATCCCGGTGGTCACATGACCCTAAAACCCTGCTTCTGGAACCCTTAAAGGGCCGGGAGGCGCTGGCACCAAGGAGTTAATAAAATCAAGTCTTGTATTGAGGTAATGCGTGAGGTGGGTGCCCTTTCTTTTTGTTTCACTTTTCATAAAACAAAGTGAGGGGACACTGATTAATATTTACCACCAAATAAAATCTATCCTGAAAAAAAAAAAAAACGTGCTATAAGCCGCCCGGATGCACGAAGTGGTCGCAATGACGCCTGCACTTTTACTAACACTTTGCCAACTTGGGTTTGGTGATTTGGATTGGTCTGACCGTGAAGGGATTAAGATTCCTATTTCCATGGCATTGTGCTGTTGCGCAATGACACCATATTATGCGGCATTTAAAGGGTTACTCCGCAGAGATCTGGAACGTGCATCTTTTTTGTCGGTAGGCCCATGTGCCGCTCTCTCTCTGTCTTTTTTTTGTTTTTTTATACACCAAGCATTCAGTAGGCTATCATCTATTTGTTAGCACGGGGTTGGTTTAATTAAATCAGCGCACTTTGCATAACAAAAGCAATATGCGGGGCATTGTGTGATTGCAGGTTGTATCCCGGGCACGGCTGCTGGATGTCACTTTCCTCTGTTTCACAAATGGGAAGACATCTCGGTGTTTGTAAAGAGCGTGCGGCAGGGTTAGATAAAACAGCGTTATCACCATCAATCATATTATTATAGTAAAGATCCCATCTGGCCGGCTCTTTGGATGCCAGATTATACCCCATATGGGTGAAGAGGCTTGCGATTCAGGCTTTCAAGCCTTCCAGTTGGGATATGTCCTAATTATGATGAAATGCTTTTAGTGCACAAATGGGGCAGGCTATTTAGGTTACAGGGAGCGCGTCGGCATGTCAGGACTACAATAGAACGTCCAATCATTCCTCATCCCGGGCAGACAGTGCCACTTTAAACTGAGATAAATGCAGATGATTGTGGGCGCTCTCGTTACGGATGGAGCATGTGGATTTTAATTGTGGCGTAATTATGGATTTCATGTTTTTTCGAGCGCGGAGCCCGCGCCGCAGCACGGCGGTGCCCGCGATGTGGCTGGAGGGTGCTCGGTAACCCCTTCCTCGCCATGGCATGGGGAGAGGGATGATGAGGGGGGATGGGGGAAGCTGAGTAGTGGGGGGGGGGAGGGGGGTTATGCTTTATATGGATGTTTAGAGCTGGTTAGTACTAAGCTGAGGGAAGAGCGTGGGATTCAGATTGAGAGAGAGGACATGTGTGGGGTTGTCTGAGGATATGATTTGCAAAAATAACACAGAGAGATGGAGGGAGAGAGAGAATGAGAGAGTAAAGGGGGGAGGGGGAGAGAGAACGAGGAAGAGGGAGAGAGAAAGAGAACAAGGAAGAGGGAGAGAGAGAGAACCAGGAAGAGGGAGAGAGAAAGAGAACGAGGAAGAGGGAGAGAGAGAATGCGAGAGAGTAAAGGAGGGAGTGGCAGAGGGGGGAGGAGAACGAGGAAGAGGGAGAAAGAGAGAACGATGAAGAGGGAGAGAGAGAGAGAGAACGAGGAAGAGGGAGAGAGAGAGAGAACCAGGAAGAGGGAGAGGGAGAGAATGAGAGAGAGTAAAGGAGGGAGCGGGAGAGGGGGAGAGAGAACGAGGAAGAAGGAGAGAGAGAACCAGGAAGAGGGAGAGAGAGAGAATGAGAGAGAGAGTAAAGGAAGGAGCGGGACAGGGGGAGAGAGAACAAGGAAGAGGGAGAGAGAACGAGGAACGGGGGAGAGAGATTGAGGAAGAGGGAGAGAGAGAGAACCAGGAATAGGGAGAGAGAGAGAGAACGAGAGAGAGTAAAAAAGGGAGCGGGAGAGGGGGAAAGAACAAGAGGGAGTGAGAGAAAGAGGGAGAGAGAGAGAACGAGGAAGAGGGAGAGAGAGAGAGAAAGAGAGAGAGTAAAAGGGGGAGCAGGAGAGGGGGGAGAGAACGAGGAAGAGGGAGAGAGAGAATGAGAGAGAGTAAAAGAGGGAGCGGGAGAGGGGGGAAAGAACAAGGAAGAAGGAGAGAGAGAGAACGAGCAAGAGGGAGAGAGAGAGAATGAGGAAGAGGGAGAGAGAGAGAGAACGAGAGAGGGTAAAAATGGGAGCGGGAGAGGGGGAAAGAACAAGGAAGAGGGAGAGAGAGAGAATGAGGAAGAGGGAGAGAGAGAATGAGATAGAGAGTAAAAGAGGGAGCTGGAGAGGGGGGGGAGAATGAGGAAGAGGAAAAGAGAGAGAACAAGAGACAGTAAAAGAGGGAGTGGGAGATGGGGGAAAGAACAAGGAAGAGGGAGAGAGAGAGAACAAGGAAGAGGGAGAGAGAGATAAAGAGAAAGAGGGAGAGAGAAAATGAGGAAGAGGGAGAACGAGAACGAGAGAGAGTAAAGGAGGGAGTGGGAGAGGGGGAGAGAATGAGGAAGAAGGAGAGAGAGATAAAGAGAAAGGAGGAGAGGGAGAGAGATAAAGAGAGAGAGAGAGTAAAAGAAGGAGCAGGAGAGGGGGAGAGAGAACGAGAGAGAGTAAAAGAGGGAGTGGGAGAGGGGGAGAGAGAACGAGGAAGAGGGATAGAGAGAACGAGAGAGAGTAAAGGAGGGAGCAGGAGAGGGGGGGGAGAATGAGAAAGAAGAAGGGAGAGAAAGAGATTGGGGAGGGGGGAAAGGGGGTGCACGTAGGGAAGTAAGGAAGGAAGGGAAAGAGGAATGTGGAAAGGAAAGAATGAAGAACATTGGAAGACTGGAAAGAAGAAAGGAAAAAAACAAGGAAGAGGGAAAGATAGGAAGGAAGGTAGGGAGGAAAGAATGTAGCAAGAGGGGAAGGTAGGAAAGAGAGGGGAAAGAAGGAGGGAAAGAGGAAGAAATGAAACAAGGAAGGTGAGGAAGAAAGGAAGGAAACAAGATTAAATGAAGAAAGATCATAGAAATGAAGGAAGGGAGGAAGGGAGGAAGGAAGGAAGGAAGGAAGGGAGGGAGGGAGGGAAAGGTGAATGTGGGAAGGCAGGAAGGAAAAAAAAGGGGAAGGAAGAAAAGTGAAAGACAAGAGAGAAGGAAGGAAACAAGGGAGAGAGGAAGACAGGAAGTAAGATAGGAAGGTAGTAAAGAAGGCATGAAGAGGGGAAGGTGAGAAAGAGAAGGGAAGAAAGGAGGAAAAGAAGGAAGGAAGGAAGGAAGGAAGGAAGGAAGGAAGGAAGGAAGATAAACGTCAATGACTGAATTTTTTACTAGCCCCTCGCTGAATGATCCATTCTTTCTCTCTGGATCTGTGAGGCTGAACTCTCATACAATAATGTGAAGCTGTAGCCACACATGGCGGAGCCCCCATCCACAAGAAGCGGAGTAGCACTCCTCGGGCTGGGAGTGAGGGATTATGGGCCGTGCCTCTCAGCAGGCCCATCACCTCGTGCCGAGCTTTCCTTTCATGTTAATTGACCCCGTGACATACAGAACGGGCCTGATGGGGCACTTCGGATTCTGCTGAACACTTCATTAAAATCGCGGCGGAAAGTGTCAGGCAGAAGAGAAAAGGGTCCATCTTTGTTAGGAGCCGGAGCGGGAACGGGAGCAGGATGAATTGCCATGGAAACTGAAAGCAGCCGCGAATTGCGTGCTGACCCCTCTAAAGAAAAGGGCAGAGCCTGGCTATTTGCTGGTACAGTTATAAACTTTCTGTGCTGTGGGCAGTTACAAAGGAAAGCTGCAGAGCATACACAGCGGCAGGGTTCTGAAAAAATAGAAAAAAAAAAGACTATATTTTATTATTCTCGCAGAAGGGATGAGCGATGGGGCGTCCACGCTGCGACAAAAGTTTTATTGGAAAACAAACTTTTCCCTGCTCCATTAACCCCGCGCTGCCCCAAGGGATTGATAATACACCGGGGTTAATCTGTTCTAGTGTAATTGGGGTTAATACGTAAGACCCCTCCAAGGGCATGCCGCTGCTGAATATAATTCATGGTTCAACAGCTTACATCTAAAAAAAAAATGAGGATAGAAAACAAAACTAAAAAGGAATGAAAGTGTACAAATTTAACCCTTCGTGACCAGTACCAGGGTGTTTACCGGAAATATATAATTGTATATACATATATACTGTAAATATATACGGTATATATATATATATATATTTTTTTTTTTGGTCTTATTTTTTAGAGATGAGCGGAAATGGATTTTTACGTGAAGTTAAATTTTTTTGGCTGAAAAGAAGATTCTTAATGTCCCCTTTTTTCTGTAATGGATTATCATTTGTGAACTCTCACATTAAATATTTACCTATTTTGCTCATTATTTTGAGTAAAATGGAAAAAAAAAGCCCCCCAACCCCCCCCCCACATACACAATTTCTAACACCTATGCTGACTAACCTGTATAAGAAAGATGTACAAATGGGAGGAATTCAAAAAGTCAACACCAGCCTTAGAGGATATGGGGGATTAACACAGAATAATATGGAAACATATTTTGTTCTTCTTTTATAGGGATTACGATCTCCAGAAATGAACAGGAAAATGAAGAGCAGAAGGGGTCAGGGATTGGATGGCGGGGGGGATGGGTAATATATAGGTAGGGGGAGGGGGGGAGGTGGGGAAAGGATGAAACGATAAATGTTTTGATAATATGCTAAGGTTTTAATGAGTATGTTTGTATAACTTGTTTATCTGAAAAATTAATAAATATTTAAATTAAAAAAAAAGAAATATGTACAGTATATACTTACCTATTTGTGGCCGCACAGTTCCCGTCACGTGATCCCACTCCCCTGTGGCAGCCAGTGGCAGCTGCAGGGGAGAGGAGGAAGAGCTGACAACAGATGGGCCATTGAAGCCTATGGGTGATGTCACCACTCCAGGCTTTACCAGCCATTGTCAATCGCTCCCTCCCTACCCCTGGCAGCTGGCTGTTGGCTGACACAGGGGATCACTTGACTTGACAGGATTGGGCTGAAAAGTGACTGCAGAGCTCAATCTTAGTCTTCATGGGACTGAGATTGAGATCTGCAGTCACTTTTGCATCAGTTGCTTTCTTATTCAGGGTCACAATCCCTTTCAGTCACCTGACCATGTCGACCTCGCTTATCGGACGACTGTATATGCCATCATGACCTTTGATACTGTATCTCATGACACGGCAAATAAATTGGCAACTTTAGTCACAGAGGCACCAGCTAAGCAGAACCAACAATTTTCCCTCTTTGAAGCTCAGTAAGCTCTGACATCACTTCGTATAACTAGCAGCGCGCACAATGAATGACAAAAGTGAGTCTTCCCACCTGCTAGCTAGGTGTCTCATCACACAGTGGAAGAAAAAGAATGTTACATCACTTTCAAAGCAAAACATGTTGTCACTTTCACACCTGCAAATCATGTTTCTATTTCTATCTATTTGTCTAACATATATATATATATATATTTATGTATTTATTATTCTGAATATCTAAGTATGGTTCTTCTTCCTTTACCACCATTAATGGTATCAAAAGGTTTTTGGTATAGTTATATATCTTTATGATTTTTGGACACTGCACATTTCTATATAAAGATATCATTATTGTTTGCATTTTGTTATTATTGTATTCACTTAATAGACTTTCCATTTGGCATTTCATGATGGAAAGGCACCATGTGTTGATGATGTGCTGTCTAGGGTCAAGTTTATGGCCCTCACTATGTGTCTCGCCTTGGAGGAACTTCCAGCCATTGCAGAACACACATTTGAAATGATGAGTTTGGCCAAGTATGTGGCCAACTCTGAGCACTCGTTTTGTTTTTTGTTGTCCTAGTCTATTGAAGTCATGGTACACCCCTCTGATGACGTCATTATGTGCCAGATTACACATCGTTAGGTTTATATCACAGCCTCGCCTCCGAGCCACAGGGACCGCTCACCATTTTCTGTCATATCCAGCATATATTATGACCCAATCTTACATTTCCTACACGAACCAGTTATATTAATATCTGGATGCCATTATTCTAAGAACATCTGATGCTACCACAGTTCTGGTTGACATCATATCGTAAGACTGTATTGTATGTTTTATACAGATCACGAAAATGTTTCTACGCTTACAAAATCTACTTGGCAGAGAGCAATATCATGAGAATGGTGCTACTTGTTTCATATTTATAGCCGGCAACGCTTTCTTTCCTATATCAACATATATTGCTTTGTGGAATGTAGCACTTATGTGGACATGTTGGATTTTTTATGTGACATATATTTGTCTGTTTATGTAGTCTTTGGTTTCTTGTGGAATACAAATGTTTCTGTGAGACTACTGAAACCTTGCATGAAAGTAATGGTCATTTTGGGGGGACTGTAGCTACTTCCAACTATTGAAGTTTCCAGAGAGTCAAATATTGGGGACAATCCTAAGTGCTCATTATTTGACTTCAGGTTGTCTGTCAGGGGACCAGGGGTGGACAGACCATTCGAGCACTTGGGCACTGCCCGAGGGCCCGGGGTCAGTAGGGGGCCCCTGAAATGCCCCTGGTACCCTTTTATAGGCTTTTTTGGGTGTGATTTGAGTGTGGTCAAAGACACAGGGGCCCCATGATCCCCTATTGCCCAGGGGCCCCATGAGTTGTCAGTCTTCCCCTGCAGGGACTCTACATTTCCTTAACAAAGGTACATTTTATTGTTCTTCAGACTTTATACAGGGGCAGTCTCTGGCCAGAGGGAGTAGAAAATGTCTCATGCTTGGTGGTCAGTTGGAGTGACAAAATTACATAGTGTCTATGGTCAGTAGCACTGCGGGACATGGGGTGGGCAGATGGGGCAGCTGCCCTGGGAGTGGTGGAATCATGTGAGGTGGGGGGTACCACATGGAGAGTCCTACGTACAAGCTGACAGGAGTAGTGAAGAGTTCCTACCTAGAAACTGACAGAGGTAGCGGTGGCAGCTTCGCTACTCCTGTCAGCTTAGCACTGGAGGAGAAAAGCCAGATCAGGAGAGGAGGAGACAAGCCAGATAAGGAGAGGAGGAGACAAGCCAGATCAGGAGAGGAAGAGACAAGCCAGATAAGGAGAGGAGGAGACAAGCCAGATCAGGAGAGGAGGAGACAAGCCAGATAAGGAGAGGAGGAGACAAGCCAGATCAGGAGAGGAGGAGACAGCCAGGAATAGGGAGAGGTTGTGCTCTCTCTCACCTCTAGCTCCTCCTCCTGCCACTGCAGCTCTCCTGAATCGGGACTGGAGGATCACCACTGTGCAGTATTTCTGTATCTTCCCCTATCTCCATTCAGCCAAGAACATGGGTAGGGGACAGGTAAGCAAACGGTGCCCCCTATAGTGCTTGAATTTGTGGGGGGGAGAAGGGACGGGATTTATGCTGACACATAATGCGCATACATTTTGTCGAGTGGGAGCCACATGGCATCTTTACCCTGGGCACTAGATGACCTTGTCCTGGCACTGGTCAGTAGGAGGAGTAAAAGTGTCCCATCACTGGTATTAGTGGAAGAAATAGTGCCCCTCCATTGGTGTCTGTGGAAGAAATAGTGCCCTGCCATTGGTGTCATTGGGAGGAATAGTGTCCCATCATTGGTGTCATTGGGAGGAATAGTGTCCCATCATTGGTGTCAGTGGAAGGAATAGTGCTCCATCATTGGTGTCAGTGAGAGGAATAGTGCCCCATCATTGGTATCAGTGGGAGGAATAGTGTCCCATTATTAGTGTCAGTGGGAGGAATAGTGCCCCATCACTGGTGTCATTGGGAGGAATACTGCCCCATCATTGGTGTCAGTGGGAGGAATAGTGCCCCATCATTGGTGTCAGTGGAAGGAATAGTGCCCTGTCATTAGTGTCAGTGGAAGGATTAGGGCCATATCACTGGTGTCAGTGGGAGGAATAGTGCACCATAATTGGTGTCTGTGGAAGGAATAGTGCCCTGCCATTGGTGTAAGTGGATGGAACAGTGGCCCATCACTGGTGTTATAGGGAGGAATACTGCCCTATGTGGCCTGTTTGATTCTAGGTATGAAGGTTCTGTACTCTTCTCCCATGCTTTTCCATATCTATTTTGGTCGAGAAAGAAAAAAAAAGAAAGCATATTAACAATATCATCCTTACCTACAAAGCAGTGGGATTAAAAGTGTCACATCACTGGTATTAGTGAAGGAATAGTGCCCCTCCATTGGTGTCTGTGGAAGGAATCGTGCCCTGTCAGTGGTGCTAGTGAAGGGAATAGTGTTCCATCACTGGTGTCAGTGGAAAGAATAGTGCCCCATCATTGGTATCAGTGGAAGG
Organism: Staurois parvus; assembly: GCF_062004578.1. Classification (NCBI taxonomy): domain Eukaryota; kingdom Metazoa; phylum Chordata; class Amphibia; order Anura; family Ranidae; genus Staurois; species Staurois parvus. The sequence goes on from NW_028318224.1 coordinate 894,597, forward strand.
AATAGTGCCCTGGGACTAGTTGCAGTGGAGGGAATAGTGCCATATCACTGGGGTCATTGGGAGAATTGGTGTCCTATCATTGGTGGAAGAAAGTGCCCTGTTATTTGTGTCAATGGAAGGAATAGTGCCCCATTACTGGTGTCATAGGGAGCAATAGTACCCTATCCTTGGTGTCACTAGGAGGAAAAGTGCCCTGTCATTGGTGTCCGTGAAAGGAATAGTACCCCATCATTGGTGTCTGTGGGAGGAATAGTGCCCCATCATTGGTGTCAGTGGCAATAATTGTGTCTCTTCATTGGTGTCAGCGGGAGGAATAGTGCTGAACTTTGGAGACCACTACTCTATGCAGAAGAAATATCACTTACAAAGTAGAACAAATTGAATGTTCCCTTATTAAATCCATAAGGATATTTATTCTTGGGATTGATATTTCAGCATGAAAGGTTTTGTCTAGGAATAGATATTAACATATATACTGAAGTGGGAAATACAAACTCTTTTGTCGCAACGTAAAAGATTTTTTGAGATAGGGATGGGTGGTTTCATAAGTAAATCTTGGGGACTAACCTGTTCAGATGTTTTTAGAATTTGTGTGTATGGTGATTGTGTTTTGGTGTTTGACACGAGCCTTCTAGGACTCATTCACACAGGTTCCAGCCCAACCCTCTAAAAAGTGATTTGCTTTTGAGAGAGCGGTAGAGGAGTGGCTGCCTGATGAGCTTTTGGATCCTGGTTTTGGCACATCTTCTCTTGAATGGGTTTCGTCCATCTGATGCAACATGGGGTATTATTTTTGATGTAACACAAGGCATCTCAGCGGAGGCATGTGTACAACCCTGTTCAGCCATCGTTCCAGTTTAAGGAGGGCAGTCAAGGGGCAGTAAAACAGCAGCCCTCCCCAGTCACCCATGTGAACTAGTCCATGGAAATATTAATTTGTCAAAGTAGATTTTAAATATTTATATGTGGCAGTGGGTGCGCAAACCTTTTGAGTGTATTCTGTTTCCAAGTTCATATGTGAAGCCATCAGTCTCCACCAGGGGTGGTCTGACAACTCATGGGGCCCCCCGGGCAATAGGGGATCATGGGGCCCCTGTGTCCTTGCCCACACTCAAACCACACCCAAAAAAGCCTATGAAAGGTACCAGGGGCATCTCATGGGGCCTCCTACTGACCCCAGGCTCTCGGGCAGTGCCCCAGTGCTCGAATGGTCAGTCCGCCCCTGGTCTCCACCATGATAAAGTTTCACTGATGGGTTATCTCTGGACAGTTTGCAGGAAAAAGGTGACATGGGTTCTAACCCCCCTACCCCTTTTGTTTTAAGATACACTTTAAAGAGAACCTGTTACCCACAAAAAAATGCTGGTAAAAGCACAGAAAATCTTAATCTGTTTGAAATGTATATGTTCACTGGTTTTCTTTTCCATAAATTATGTTTATTCACGCGCAAATGTGACTACTCCAAACAGGTCCGTTCCTTCGTACAGTCCTCTCCCTGCTTGCATGTCATAGCTCTCTCCTTTTCTGGGAGTGTCTAATTACTGTCAAGGCTGGCCCAGCTCCTCTGCCCCTCCCCTCACCTTCCTACATAACCTTTTATGTAACTGTCAGAAAATGAGAAAAGGGGAAAATTATTTATTTATTTCATGTACTTATATAGTGCTGTCAATTTATGTAGCGCTTTATGTATATATTGTACATTCACATCAGTCCCTAACCCTCAAGGGGTGTACAATCTAAGGTCCCTAGCTTACATTCATACATACACATACTAGGGCCAATTTGGAGGAAAGCAGAGTACCCGGAGGAAACCCATGCAGGCACAGGGAGAACATGCAACCTCCAGGCAGGAGGTGCCGTGGTTGGGATTCGAACCAATGACCCCTAGTACTGCCAGGTGGAAGTGCTAACCATTTAGCCACTGTGCTGCCCATATTTATAGCGTGTAACTTGAGTTCATGGAGGCTGCTGACATCACATCCAAGATGGCGGCACCCTACAGCAGTCTCAGGGCTTTCGGATGTCTACGCAAGTGAAGCTTTTGCGAGTTAATCACATTAAATGCAGACAACATGATTTTTGTTGCGGCGGATCATCTGGTTTGGTAACAGGGTCTCTTTAATCTATTTGAAGGTTCAATGTGTTAAAGAGAACCAGCCAACAAAGTTGACGTCTGGTGGTAAAAAGGTCATCAAAGCAATCTCGGAAGACAAGCAGTGCCATGTAGAGAGAACGGCATCTGCATTTAAGACATCCCACCTTTGTCACTGAGCCAAATTGTAGCTTCAAAATCACAGGAGAAATTCAGATCATGAAATTGAAATTCTTTTTACAGCATCCCCCATAAATTCTCTGTTTGTTTGATTCTAGGTATGAAGGTTCTGTAATCTTCTCCCGTGCTTTTCCATATCTACTTTGTTCCAGCGGAAAAAAAAAAAAAGAAGCGAGCATCAGCCAATTTACAATATCATCCTTACCTACAAAGCACTTTACCTCCGTAGCCCCAAACCCCGCCGCCGTACAAAGAAAAATTTCTTTATTGCCACTGTAATAAGGCAGCGGTGAACATTTTATTCCATTTGTACGCCTCGTGCCTGCGGTGTGTGCAAAACGTAATTTATTTATACACAAATTGATTCTATTATTCACTGTTACAGGGGCCACTGTCCTGCCGGATTTGTTTAATCCGCAGACTCACCAGGAGCACTTTACATGGGGCTGAACAATTGAGGAGGATCAGAAGTTCGGTGGCACAATGTTCCCGCATTTTCTTTTTATATAATGCACGCTCCTATTCATCTTGGACTTTCTTTTCTACAGGCAGAAACATCTACCAGAAGTATGGGCCTGTGAGGGCCATTATTTGTTTTTAAAAAAGAAGACCCTTCGCTTCTGAAGAATCTTCTTCATTAATTAGTTTGATGTTATGACTATATTTATATTTTAAGAATGGCTTATTTGAAGAGGAACTGAGAATTGGGTCATCTTTCCAAATATGCCGTTATGGAATTTGTCAGAAAGCCCCCCTTTGTGTACCTCTAGGATAAAAGTTTCACTTTGCTTCTAGAAGACTGATTTACTTGAGTTGGCTAAGTCCAGCCAACTGAGATTTCTATTTACATGTAGCACCCTAATAGTTAGCTAGGGGGAGCTCTAGCTTCACTTGTTAGTTAGAGGCTGAGTAGCAGCTTGGGTGCAATAGTCAGAAGGTCAAAATTTGGTCAGAGCAGAGAGGCTCTGCCGACTAGCCCTCTGGAAGTTCCCCCTGTTCTAGGACTTTGGAGAAAGATTTAGAAACAGTGGGTGGATCTGAGGAGTGGCTTTTTCTGCACTTTTGAGGGAATCTGGCCAATCCCCAACAAGAGGCTTGGCAAGGGGCCAGATCAACCCTTAAAAGTGACAGAGCCTGCTCAGCAGCAGGAGAATTGGAGGAGAGTTCGGATGGAAGAGGATGTGAAGGCTGGGGAGCAGGAGCCTGGGAGGGGGCCCAGATGGAGATGGGCTCACCTAAAGGCAGAGACTTTGGAAGGAGGAAAACTAGGACCTTCACTGGCCCCCTGAGAGAGAACCACCTGTGTAGCATAAAAGAACTGGCCAAGCTATAAGGCCTGGTAGTAGTCACCAACCCATCTGCAGCATAGGAGAAGGACTAAGTGAGTACACCTACACCCCCTGGGCCAAAAATGTGAGAGATCATTTGGGTGGGAAACCTGATTCGCTCCATACCTGGCACTGTTAACTCCTTCAGTAACAGCCACTGGATCCCCTGTCCAGGGATTCCTCCAGATAGCCAGATAGAGGAGCATTTGGGGTCCTGAGTGTTACATAGGGAGATGCTGGATTTCTTTGTGCATAGACTTGCAAATAGTTCAGGAAGATTGTCCTCAGTTGTAACAGTTCCATTGGGCATCCCACACACCCCCTAACCCATCCAAGTTTATTATCCCCTAACAAAACTTCAAAACAAGCTTAAGGACTGGTTACTGACTCCTGGATGCAAGTCTGTGGAAAATGCATGTTGCCTGGCTGTGCAGGACTATAGGGGGACCCTAAGCTTCAGCAACTCCTAAGGGGGTAGTGCTACATACACTATATGATTACAAGTCTGTTGGCACCTGACCTTTAAACTCAAATAAGCTTCTTGGAGATCCCATTACAAAACCATGGATGTTAAAATGGAGTTGCCCCTGCTTCTCTTTTTTGCACCATAACAGCCTTCACTTGTCTGTGAGGGCTTTGTACAAGAATTTACAGGCTGTCTATGAACATATGAGACCACTCATCCAAAAAAGCATTTGTGAGGTCATGCTGGATGAGAAGACCTGGTTTATAATCAGTGTTCCAGTTCATTCCAAATGACTTTAGTAGGGTTGAAGTTAAGGCTCTGTGAAGGCCACTCCAGTAAGAACACCAAACTGGTCAAACCATGTCTTTTAAGAAATGGCCACTTGAAGGGCAACTGAGAATTGAGTCATTCCTCCAAATATGACCTTTACAGAATTTATTAGGCAGAAAGTGCCTAACACCTCTATAAAAACAGTTTAACTTTGCTGCTAGGAAAGTGCATTCCTTCGATTGGTTAAACCCCGCCAACTGAGATTCCCATATACACTATATGGTTAAAAGATTGTTGGAAAATGACCCTCACACCTAAAATATCTTGGAGATCCCATTACAAAGCTACGGACATTAATATAGAGTTGTCCCACTTCCCTTTGTGTACCCAACAGCCTCCACTCTTTTGTGAGGCTTTCTACAAGAATTTGAAGTTTATCTATGGGAATATGTGCCCATTCTGCCAAAAGAGTGTTTGTGAAGTCATGTTGGATGAGAAGACTTGGTTCACAATGGGTATTCCAATTCATCCACAATTACTTCAGTAGGGTAAGGTTGAGGGTCTGTGAAGGCCACTCCAGTTCCTCCATACCAAACTGGTCAAACCATGTCTTTTATGAAATGGCCACTTGAAGAGCAACTGAGAACTGGGTCGTCCCTCCAAATATGACCGTTACAGTCTTTATTAGGCAGAAGCCCTCCTCAGCACATGTCTATAAAACAGCTTGACTTTGCTGCTAGGGGACTGATTTCCTTGAGTTGGTTAAACCCCACCAACTGAGATTCCCATGTACACTATACGTTTATAAGTTTGCTGGCACCTGACCATCACAGCTAAATGAGTTTATTGGCGATTCCATCACAAAGCCATGGGCATGAATATGGAGTTGCCTCCACTTCCCTTTCTGTACCATAACAGCCTCCACTCTTCTGCGAGGGTGTTCTACAAGAATTTGGAGGGTGTCTATGAGAATGTGTGCCCATTCCTCCAAAAAGGCATTTATGAGGTCATGCTGGATGAGAAGACCTGGTTCGTAATTGGTATTCCAATTCATCCCCAATGACTTCAGTACGGTGTAGGTCCTGCGAAGACCACTCCAGTTCCTCCATACCAAACTGGGCAAACCATTCTTCGTTTAGCTGTCTTTGTACACAGGAGCACAGTCATGCTGGAACCATTGTTAATTTTGTTGCTGAAAATTTTTTGGTCGACGAAATTACCACTATTTTAGTTGACTAAAATGCGACTAAAACAAAAACAAATCAGATGACTAAAGTATGACTAAAACTAAAATGGCACTTTAGACAAAAGACTATGACCAAAACTAAATCGAAACTTGACTTCGAAATTAATACTGGCTGTAACAGAAAAGGGCCTTCTCCAAACTGTTGCCACAAAGGTAGAAGCACACAATTGTCTCAACTGTATGCTGTAGCATTAACAGAACTCTTATCTGGAAACACACTGGGGGGAGGGGATGTCATAACAGCTTCCTATTTCATGATTCGGGATTAGGATGTCCTACAAGCTCAATAGGTGTGATGATCTGATGTCTACCATCATTTGCAGTACCGTGTAGGTAGTTGACCTAAATCTGAACTCTGCAATCATTAGCATTAAATGTATATATTTATAATTATATGTATTTAATGATATTAATTTTAATGTTTTTATGAATTAAAACGTATTTCAAATACAAGCAGTACCTGAATATAAATGTACAAATGAAACCAGAGCTCAAATCTTCATGCAGACTAGAAAAAACTTTAAATGCCAAACGTTGAGGTGCAGCCCTTCGAAGATCGGGAAATCTTGGTACTGGTAAACAAAAGCAAAACAGGGCGCACTCTCATCATGCATTAATGTGGTAAACCAAAAATTTTAATTAAAAAAATATAGATACTCACAAACCAAAGAGAATAAAATCAGAGCAGATAAATCTGTAATGTCAGTCCGATGGAATGATAGACCCTTGTTGGGGTAAGCGAACGCGTTTCGGAAGAGCTCTGAAGAAGGGAGTGTGTCTCCCGAAACGCGTTAGCTTACCCCAACAAGGGTCTATCATTCCATTGGACTGACATTACGGATTTATCTGCTCTGTTTTTATTCTCTTTGGTTTGTGAGTATACATTTATATGTTTTTTTAATAAAATTTGTGGTTTACCACGTTAATGCACGATGAGAGTGCGCCCTGTTTTGCTTTTGTTTACCAGTACCTGAATATAGCCTGATATCAGTATCTTTCAACCCCTGCACAGCAGGGCTGATATGTGAGAGGGAGAAGCAGTACAAAGAACCAATCATATAATGTGTGGACAGGAGGTGGAGAGCAGAGCGACAGAAAGATGATCTCATCACTGCGCTGCTTCTCCTTTCACTGTCCAGTCACCAGAAATGAGTTAAATGAAACGAGCCGCTAGACTGAGGGCAACTAGTGGCAGAAAAGGAGTACTGTGGGAGAAATCTCTAGGTTAAAGGGGAAGTTCCGCTTTAAGGACTGCTCCCCATTAAGGATTGGCACCTTTGGAGAGCGTGGGGAGGAAGCGGGTACCCCTAGGCGTTTGGAAGCGGAAGGTGTTCTCCCTCCCTGTAGTCTTTTGGGACACGTGACAGGTCCCAGAAGACTACAGGCCCATTCATGAAGAGCAGCACTACTCACGCATGCGCAGTGGATACCCGGCTGTGAAGCCGGGTGCCCACACTGAAGATGCCGGCCTCCTGGAATACAGGACAGCCGGTGAAACGGGCTGCGGGGGACACACCACGGGACAGAGGGACAGGTAAGTGGCTGTTTTTTTAAAAGTCAGCAGCTACAGTTTTTATTTTTTGATAGGTTGAGTGGAACTCCGCTTTAAAGTTGAATATTGCAGCAAAGGTTGCTTTTTCCATTACATTTTTTTACTGGCTATTCCATTTTATCCCGTTATTTTTGACTGGAGATCCGCTTTAAAGAGAACTTTTATTTTTCTCCCCTTTGCACTTTAATCAGATCTCTTCTTTAAGCCACAGTACAGTTCACTTTTTTTTTTTTTCATTCCGCAAGCGTTAAAAAGCATCAATTCCAAATTAAATAAATCTCATTAGGCAGTGACAATGAACATCCTTCTTATAATAAATGCACCATCAATTAATTTCTCCTTTGCATAATAAATTGACTATAAATTATAAAAGACAGGCCATAACTACGGATGACCTTTACGTCGCAGAGGTTTTGTCATGCGCATCATTGTAAATGCTGTAAAAAAAAATGTCACGGAGCTTTAAAAAAAAAAAAAAAATAAGGATGAGGGAAGCAAGAGATAATTAACAGTTTTTTGAAGAAAGGCATACAACGTAAGTGAGCTTTTATTGGCTCGGGCTGGAGTATTCATAGTACGGTAAAATGGAGTTAATTAGGGAAATTGGACAATTGGTTGCCGATGCATGCTGTACGGTGAGATGTACAGACAACCACCTGGATGAATTAAATATTTCTCTTTCCTTCAGCATGTAGGGACATAGTTATAAATCTTCGCAAAGAAATGAATTCACAACTCCTTCCCTCACCCCTGATCCCTGCTGCACTTAGCTTCATCAACGATTATCTTCTACCATCGATGCCACCCGGTGTGGCAGTCTGGGCAATTGAAAAATGCGGTACACAATCCAGAGGCTGTGTAGCATTCAAGGCCGTGGATAAGGGGGTACCACCAGTCCTCTTGTACGGGGCCCAGGCTTGCAGGGGGTCCCAGACAGCTGGGTGAATTGGATGTGGGCAGTAGGGGTGAATGGGACAATTACTGGAACCGATCCCCTGTACGGCTCTCCCTGCAGCAGCTGAAACTGGCTTATTTTCCTGAATAAGTATAAATCAGCACACACAAACAAATAATCCTCAAAAACCCCTTAAAGTCGTATCAATATCCTCCCCCTGAAGTATCAATAACTAATATGTTCATCGACTTAAACAAAACCCACAATTCCAATAATAAATCAAGTTCCAAAAAAATGTAAAAAAAAATACAAAAAAAAATTTTTTTTCAAAAATAAAATCCCAACACAATAAAGTGTCCAAAACTTAAAAATGTGTCCAAAGTGAAAACCAGATCTTGATAAATAGGTGCTTCCTACTCCACTGAAGAAGATGATGATCAATCACAGGCGCTCTTCAAATACCTCAAAAAAACAAAATCTAAACATAGTGTATTACCTTAAGTACCAAAACTAAAGTGCCACACGTGTAACATGCAGAAAAACACTCCAGTGTCACAGCACTCATGTGAAAAATATTCAAATAAATATCACTGCAAGCCTTATACAAAGTGCATAATTACCCTAAATCAGATAATTTCAGCTTGTAATCAACCAATGTGTATAGAGTGTCCTTAAATTGGTATCCTCTTCTTCCTTTGGACCTCATAAACAGACCAGGAATCAGTATGTGAATCACAATAATATATAAAATTTATTGTAGCCACTTACATATAAAATCGATAAAATCGGCATCCTGCTCCTAGCGACCAGTATAAGACCCCCTTTCCATGTATAGAAGTTCCCCCGATCCCCAGGAAATTCCCCCTTCCCACTCCTGTCCAACACTGTCACTTCTGCTCCGGGGGGACACCCGGAGTGTACCGTTACTTTCAGGAACGCCGACACACAAGGGTTCCAGAATCCAAAATGGCTGCCGCGGCACTTCCGGGAACGTCAATACGTCACGTGCCCTGGACGCGTTTTGTCACTTCCGGACTTTGTCAACAAGGAACTTATTTCTCCCCCTCCCCCCCCGCAATGGCTTTCAGCTGCTGCAGAGAAAACATATAGAGGATCACTTCCAGTAATTTACCAGTCCCTTCCATTCCTGAATGAACACAATGAGTGATCGGTACTGAACACTCACTGTGTTCATTCATAACTGAAGCATGGTGAAATGGAAAAAAGATCCGCCTTTAACAGTTCCACCCAATACAAATTCATATCTCAATGGACTCGCTGGTCACAAAATCCGAACTGCTCTGTACAATTCTGATAACCTAAACACAAACTGAGTTGCGCCCCAACTCTAGACTGGTATCCCTTCTTCGACCCCGTTACACATACCCCCCTCCTCTCCCTACCCTCCTTCCCATTCCTTCCCTGTTTAATACCCCCTGAACACCCCATACGCTTTACCAAGGTTCAACATGAAATTAAGAATACCCCTGATATTGATGTTTTATAAACCGTTATCAACCCCAGCCAATTGGTGGGGTAAATATTTCATACCATGATGTATTAACGTGTTTGCCAATGAACCGAATATTCTTACTCTGTTATGTTCTCAAACATTTCAATAAAAATATTGAAATATAACTGAAGCATAGTAAACTGTGTTTTTTTTGTGGGGATGGGGGGGGCCCTGTTAGGTTGACTGTATGGGGCCCTGTGGTTTGGGGGGTCCTGTCAGGTTGGCTGTAAGGGACCCGGTGGCATCTAACAGCAGCCTTGGTAGCATTAAGAGGCTGGCCATTGTAAGTGGGCATTGGTCAGCACCAGCACACACATGACCGTACTGACCAATGACAATCTCTCTTTGTTCCAGGATGCATCCCAAATGAAAAAAGGGTGCATGTGAGTTTTCAAATGCCTGGGCTGCTGTATTAGCTAGCATGAGCAGTGAAAGATATTTGTCCAAGGAGCTAAGTTCAGTGGGGACCCAGGGGGAGATGGGGGTTGGGAGAATGATGATTTTTGTTTTAGGATGGGTGAACTAATCCTGTACTCTGACATTCACCAAACATTCACTGCAGATGTTTTAAATGGTAGTGGTTGATTCACCGCCAGTAAATGTGTGGTGATAGTCACACTGACTGTAATGGACCGCGTGACAGCACCTCTATCAATCCCCTGGCAGAGCCTCCCCAGAGTGCGGAGTCTAAGCACCGAAGCACTTGTTCACCAGGGCCCCTGATGGTGGGGATGGACTTGGAGCGCTCCGGTACCAGGTCGCAGCTGCTAGGTATCTTCAACAGGGGTAGAGGAGTCTGACAGGAGCTCCAGGGGGCTAAGACTCTGATGTGAGGGAGCCTAGTGATCCCTGCAGGATGGATGAGCTAAATCAAAGTCATACAGGCCGGGTCGGTAACTAGCGGGTCGGTGAGGTACAAAAGGGTAGGCAAAGGATAGTCGGGTCACACGCAGGGTCAATACCAAAAGATCAGATTTAAAGGGGAACATCCAGGAGCAGAGTCAGGCAGGCCAAGGGTCAGGACAGGAGAAGGCAGCAAGGTCAAACAATCCAGATCAAGATACTCACAACACAGGTAACAGCATACAAAGACCATTCGGCAACAAGTGTTTGTGCAGAGCTGGTTTAAATAGCCCACCCTGCACCTGACAGGCGCAGCCTAGGTCCTAGTGCCTGCCTAGTACTGTCAAGACGACGGGTGCGCCTGGGTCCTAGTGCCCTGCCACCTACACGTCTTGGCAGACACCTACGCCTGTGTAGACCCATGCATCGCGATGGTCCCTGACACTGACTGCTTTATAATTATGCACCTTTAGCCCGGGTTCACACAAATGCGGTGCAGAATTCGCAGTGTTTTCTGTACCAGGGGTGGACTGACCATTTGGGAACTCGGGCACTGCCCGAGAGCCCAGGGTCAGTAGGGGGCCCCATGAGATGCCCCTGGTACCTTTCATAGGCTTTTTTGGGTGTGGTTTTGAGTGTGTGTGTGTGTGTGTGTGTGGTGGGGGGGAGGGAATAGATAGTTCCTAAAAAATTTGAGCCCAACCTTTTAATATGAGGATGTGAGGTTAAATAGGAAGCCTGCTAAGGTCTCAAGGCAACTTTAGACACCCCAAGGTGGCAGCCAACATCAAATCTCTATGGGTTTGTCAGGACTAGAAGCAACCAATGAAAAAACCTGAACTGGCGATGCCAATTTGACTTCATCTTAGTAAACTGGCAATAACTGTACAAACCCCAAGTGCACAGTTTTGAAATCTTAGAAGTGCGCTACATCATTAAACATCGCCCCGTACGTCGCGCTAGAAGTTATTAGAACTCATCGCTTGCATGAAAGAGAGAAATCTTGTGAAAGTGGAGAGAAGGAAAGACATGGAAAGGCACACTTGCAACCTTGCGCAGGTAATAACGGCGTGGGACCCCAGGGAGTCTTTACCAGGCCGTGATGTCATTATTCTTCCTGATTAATAGGCAGCTGGATGCTACGTGCAGCCAACGGCCACAGAAGCCGGCAGCCGCCAAAGAAGAATGGCAGAGGCTGGTGTGAATACGTACGCGGCGAAAACAAAAGGAAAATAAATGATTAAAATTTTAAAAAGGGGGGATCGTCAAGGATGATTTATCTGGGAGGCCCGCCAAATATATGCCTGCTAATACCGAATGAATCTTCTTCAACTTGAGGACATTAATAACGGGGCACTGTCAGATAATTGTAATTTATTCCTTTGCTAGGTGGGTTTGAAGCTGCCGAACAGATGTCGCCCATACAGGTGCCGATATCAAATGCATTCTAAAAGAGGGAGAAGGCTTTGTAGGATGATTAAACAACACGACTATTGTTCTCTTTAATGGATCATGAGTATCGGTGAAGTGCTCGACAATTAAAGAGAAAGTCAGACTTTGCTGAGGATACAGAACAATCGTCTCTCCAGAACAATTGTAGAGTTTGGAAAGGGCTTTAGAAAACTTTATTATGGATCTTTATCTGCCTATGTTCTTTGGATTCAAAAGTAGACTTTGCCAGGGTCCAGGTGGGGGTTAAAGGACGAGAGTACTTTTGGTACAGGTTGTCCTTTAAAGTGGAGGTCTCCAAACTTTCTAAACAAAGAGCCATGTTACTGTCTTTCAGACTTTAGAGGGGACCAGACTGACCAGAGGGAGAAGAAATTTGTCCCGGCATCATTGGCAATAAACAATGCGTCAGACTTGGTGGTCAGTGGGAGAAAAAACAAAATTACATATCGCCTGTTGTCATAGTAGGACAAATAATGCCCCATCATTGGTATCAGTGAGAGGAATCATACCCCATCGTTGATTTCAGTGGAAGGAATAGTGACCCATTGATGTCAGTGGAAGGAATGGTGCCCCATCATTGGTATCAGTAAGAGGAATTATACCCCATTGCTGGTGTCAGTAGGAGGAATAGTGCCCCATTTCTATGCCATTGGGAGTAATGGTGCCCCTTTGTTGATGTCAGTGGAAGGAATGGTGCCCATCATTGGTATCAGTAAGAGGAATTATACCCCATTGCTGGTGTCAGTAGGAGGAATAGTGCCCCATTTCTATGCCATTGGGAGTAATGGTGCCCCTTTGTTGATGTCAGTGGAAGAAACGGTGCCCCATCATTGGTATCAATAAGAAGAATTATACCCCATTGCTGCTGTCAGTAGGAGGAATAATGCCCCATTTTCAATGTCATTGGGAGTAATGGTGCCCCTTTGTTGGTGTCAATGTGAGGAATAGTGCTCCTTTTTTGGTATCAACTGGAAGATAATGCCACATCATTGATATCAGTGGGAAAAATAGTGCCCCATCTTTGGTGTCAGTTGGAGAAAGTGTTCCGTTGTTTATATCAGTGGTAGGAATTATGCCTCACTGTTGATTTCATGAAGGGAATAGCGTCCTGTCGTTGATGTCAATTGGAGTAATTATGCTCCACTATGGTCTGATGCCTAATCATTGGTATCAGTAAGAGGAATAGTGCCTTGTATCAGTGGGAGGTATGGCACCCCATCATGAGTGTCATTGGGAGGAATAGTGCCTTGTATCAGTGGGAGGTATGGCACCCCATCATGAGTGTCATTGGGAGGAATAGTGCCCTCTATCCATGGGAAGAATAGTGCCCCAAAGGCCAAATAAAGGCAATCAAACAACTACATTTGGCCTGCAGGCCACAGTTTGGAGACCACCGCTTTAAGGAATGCCCTCACTGCCTTGAGTGCAGCGCACCTGATCCATACTTGGTGCAATACTCTGTCCCTGGCTTTGGGAAGAGCCTCACAGTGGAGGAATGAGGGAAAAGGTATGTATTCCTTGATCTGGGCTGCACGCAAGGGGTGGGGCCTTAAAGCAGCGTTTGTCGATTTGCAAGATAAAGGAGGTCTCAGATGTGACCCCTGATGTCTCCAAAGGGCCACTTATAATATGCATTATATGTAATGCTACAGAAAACTGTAACAAACTGAAGATTTACTAGAGGAAATAGTCATTGAGGTCCCCGGTGCTGTTTTTATTTTTTTTTTTTATTTATGTATCTAATTACTTATTTATTACCATTCCCTGTTGACATTCTGCTCATCATATATTACCCTGGGTCCTCTTCCTTCTTGAGTATTCTCCATTTGGTGGGCATTCATGGGTGATTCCAGGAGGAGCACTGATGGGACGACATCATCACTACTCTCTGCATCAATAATGTGTAAGTGACTGAAAAGAAGTACTGCAAGGGGTTGCTGATTAAAGGTGAGTATTGCAACCAGGGGCGGACTGACCATTTGGAAACTCGGGCACTGCCCGAGGGCCCAGGGTCAGTAGGGGGCCCCATGAGATGCCCATGGTACCTTTTCATAGGCTTTTTTGAGTTTGGGCAAGGACACAGGGGCCCCATGATCCCCTATTGCCCAGGGGCCCCATGAGTTGTCAGTCCGCCCCTGATTGCAACCTGAGCTTTTTCTCATAAACTTCAGCTAGAGAATATCTGAAATATTACATAGGCTGGATTTGGCATTTGAGGATGTACACACCCAGTGACCCTGTGAGGAGCCATCAAGATTCAAGGTCAATCAGAGTGCAGAAAGCTCATATTAAAGAACTTTCTGACTTTGCCACAACTGCAGTGATTGCTGGATAGCATCGGTAGCTCACTGGCAGCTTTCACTTGTTGCCTGGAGTTGCCTTTTAAACTCACAACACTTAACCATCAATTCTCTCCCACACAGATTACCTCGTAGTTTATCAACTTGAATTAGAAAGTGAAGTTTTTCTTCTTTTAACGTGGCGCAGAAAGTGTTACCCGTTAAAGCTACAGTGTCACCTTTGTGTTCCATGATGGATGGCAGCCACTGCACTGGGTGGGAGTGAATGAATATTTCTTTGCAATAATGACCACCAGATGGTAGCGAGTCGTTGATGCAAATTAAAAAATGCATGAAAAATGCCAGGGAAAACAGAGGAAGACAAAACCTGGAGCGCATTCCATCTATAAATCTTTTTCCTTGACTACAACACCGCCACTTGTAATGGGAATTAAATTATTAACAGACACTGCAAGGGGAATACAAATGCTAAAAGTATGGTGTCTTCCCAAAAGAGAGTCCGCGTTGGAGAAAGTTGCCTTGTGCCTGAGACCCTGAGACTTGGCTGCAAGAACAAAAAAGACTTGGCTACCCTTGGAAAAGGTTCCACCCATGAACTGTAACTCAGACCTATTCACAAATAATAAGGGCTGAAATACCTTTCCTGGAGAAAGTGCTGCTTGGGGATCCCTGCAGTGCTGTTTTTCTATTAGCCTAGGCACTGAATCACATTGCTTCTTTTGAAGAGGAAGATTAAAATGTATTATGTTTTTGTTTGAAGAAGAATTAGAATCGCCATGTTTTTTTTTTACGATTTTTCCCTTTTTTCTGTCTGATGAAAGCGTTTTTACAAGGCCAGGAGGTATAGGGGAATGTCTCTAATGAAGACCCAAATAGATGTAAAAACCCAACATGGGTTCTTATCTTTCCCCACTCATTTTATAACTAAAAGTGGTCTGGACTTATCCTACCACCAGTCTGGACTGTCAACCCTGATTTCAACCATGGTAAGGTAACTGGATGCCTAGGCTTTTGTTCATGTGACCAGCAATGGAGGAAGACTGTAGCAGCATTTTCTAATGACACTTAGAGGGTTAAACCCCTTGTGGTGCAGTGTCAAATAACTTCATTTTAAGAACACAATGTTATACTTCAAGGGTATCTAAAGCCAAGACTCTTTATTTGGCTTTGGACAGAGTGGTGGGGAGTTAGAAGTCTCTATTGGGGTCTTATTGTTGACTTTGTCTCCAATCTAGAGATTCGTCCTCTTTATTTACCCTGGTGACAATTCTCTCTGGGACTAAAGTATGGTAAAATCGAAACTTTTGAGTTGCCACCCAAAGAGGAATAGAGAGGAAATCTTACAATGGGAACTCTTGTCCCAGTGACAACTGTTTAAGCAAGCATCTCCTTCACGTCAGAGAGATCTCCTCTCACATCCTGTTGTGTTTTCCCAATAGGAAACAGTAGCCAAAAAAAGTTTGGCTTTAGATCAGTAGTCATTAATTTATAAGGTATAGAGGGCACCAATTGCAGCCCTTGGCCTCACCAGACTAGTACACATAATGTGTAGTAAAAGTAATACTAAGGACTATAATAAGACATACTAGAGTAAATGATGGCCAAAGGCTGGACATGCTACAAGTTCAGTTGGAGGCTGGAGACATGCTGCAGAAGACAAAGGGAGATGGGGGACATGTCCCATAAGGCTAGTAGAGATCACCAGTGTTACCTTTTTACAAATCAAAGTACCAACTATTATAGGCCCCTGGTGTCTGAGGGCCATATATCAAGTACCAAAGGGATGCATGTAGTGTGGGGTCACAGGTTGGGCACCAGGGATTTAGATATACCTTCAATGTATTTTGAGGAGGATCCTTGGTTTCTTTTGCCCCACTCTTCCCAGCCCTGCTTTTATTACTAAACTACCCAAACAAGTCAAATAGTGACTGTAATAACAAGTCAATCAGGGTTACTTTGACTGTTTTGAATTTTTAAGATGGCCATTAGGTGTGGTTAGGGGTTAAAAGAATGTTATGCTATGCTGGAAACTTTGCAGAAGAGGCAGAATACTTCTGTTCCTGGACTGGTGACCATCCTGGCAGGATATTGGAATGCATTCATTTCCATGGGTCCTGGAAGATACAGGCATCTGGAATTTTACCACGGGCAGAAAGTGGTATGTGTTGTAAAGATTTATGAGAAGACCATTAGTTTTCTTTAAAACACATCAACCAAAATCTGAAGGATTAAATGGGGACACTTGGTCTGGTGACAATTATTTAGGAGAACATGCCCTTCTACTTCATTTGGGTCTTCCCAAAAGAAAAAAAAAGTTTTGGTTTTAATGATACTTGCCATGTATTTTTAGGGGACCTTGGTTTTCTTTGGTTGGCTCCCTCCATAACTTTGAACTCTCCAAACAAGCCAATCAGTGCTTATTTTGAATGTGCCAAATGATGAAGTCGGTGTTTAGGTGAGATGGAGGAGTTCAATGAATGTTGGGTTATGCATAGAATTTTACAGATGAAGCAGACTACTTCAACACCCCCCTCCCCACACACACACACCTTTACAGGAGGCAAAAAGGGGTATGTGTTCTACAGAATAATGAGAAGACCATGGTTGTCTTTAAAACACATGAACCAGAGTCTAAAGGATCAAATGAGGATTCTTGGTCTGGTGGCAACTGTTCAGGAGAGCATCCCCTCCACTTCTTGTTGAGTCTCCCTAATAGAAAAAGGCAAAAATGTATTGTTTTGAGTGTGTTAAATTTTGAAGTTGGTCATTAGGTGATGGGAAGGGTTCAAAGAATACTGTGCTATGCTGGAAACATTGCTGATGAGTCAGAATACTTCAGTTCCCGTTATAGTGACCACCCTGGCAGGAGACTTGAATGCATTCTCATTAATGTTCTACAGTTTACTGAGAAGTCCACCAGTACTCTTTATAACACATCAACTAGAGTCTGAAAGAACCAGGCTGCCAGTTTTTAGTCTCTGCATGTCCTCTTGATTGACGGGGAGGGTTCTCTGGCTGTTCAGAAATAAAATAAAGGTCTTTTGAGATCTTGGAAAACTTAATAGGACTTTAAAAACAACAGGGGCCTGGAGGATGCCAGATGGTTTCTCCAGCCTGGGGACTAAGTAAACACTGATTGCAAAGGCAGCCATGTTGCCTAGAGGATGGAGCCTCAAAAGAGGCCTTAGCGCAGTACCGTGTCCAAAACCATTAGGGCACCCGTTGGGCACAGAAGCCGCTGTTACAGTCTAGCCGAAATAGAGAGTACACACAATCCTGTTGTGAGTTAAAGGGCACTAAACATAAATTACACACTGGTTTATGTAAAGAGGATTTAACAGCATTTATGGATGACTATGGAGGAGTTTTAGAAGGTTATCAGATAAAATTGTATAAATTAAAGGTGTCCTAGCATAGGGAGAGACTCCAACGTTTAGGAGTCCTAAACTATGAGAACTATCATCAAGTGTCCCACCAGTTAAAGCTCCCTACCGTTTCTCATCTTTTCAATCCCCTTCTATACAGATAGTAATGTTTTATCAAGGAAGATATTCCTTCATCCTTTTAACTTTGTAATGCCAGGTCACAAGTGATGACATGGAATAGGGGAATTTGTTATTCTCAAGCAGAGGGTGCCTTCCTTCTTTATCTTCTGGAACCATTTTGCTTTCTCGGAATACATTACACTTTTCTGAGATGGAAAAATGGACAATAGAATATTTAGGTTGACTTCATACCTATGCATTTGTGTTTTTTCATTGCTTTGAGCAGTTAGTTGTTATGCATTGACATGCAATGCCATTCCTATGAATAGACCTTACGATGGATGTCAATGTACCAAAAAGCAGACATGAACTTTTTTGGCTACTACTTATCAACTCAATGCACAGGTGTGAACTAGCACTATTAAATACAATGATGAATCAGTCAGCATGCACTATCATCTTCCAGTCCAGCATGGTATCCCTTTAAAAAGTTCTGAACGCTTGGGGAGTGGGAAGGATCAGCGATCATGTGACCAATGTGACTGTCTGTTACAATGGTCACATTACTGGGGGTGGGTCTTGCCAGCTACAGATTGTTAGTCAAGCTCAAGAGCTCTCTTTGACAGCTTGGTCTCTCTTCCAGGGGAGTGTAGTGAGCATGCTCTCAGCACAGAAAGACTGGCAGCCAAAAAACTCATATGTGCGGCATCTGGGCGTTAAAGTCTACCCTTTTGCAGCTGCACGTATGTGTTATGTGGACACAGTTTTGTATTTAGTTCTTATTCTGCCCTAGCCAACACTAAAATGGCAGCCGCCACCCTTTGCCAACCCCCCCCCCATTCCACCCACACAGAGAGAGAGTTATACAAGCACTAATCTAACCTCTTCGGAACGCAGCCAGCCATCCCCAGAGCCAAGCCCAGTGTCTTCCTGTGTGGGAACTCTCCTTACACCCTCCAGCAGCCTCCTTGGATTCCATGGCGGAGCACTGGCAGTGCCTCACCAGGTCCCCATCCCTGCCATGTGTGTCCCTTCTTCTAGGCGGCACCGCCACCCCCCCCCCCCCCCCAAAAAGGCCTTGTTTGCCTCATGGTAAATACGCCACTGCATAAGTGGCAATAGTTTAATTTTCTACAACAAGGGCATTTAAACACATAGGTGGGAATGGGCCCATAGATAATGGGCACTAAAATTGGGCACTCCTCCCTCTGGCCCCCATCACCAGAGGGGGGAGTATAGTAAATACGCCACTGCGTGAGCGGCAATAGTTTAATTTTCTACAACAAGGGCATTTAAACACATAGGTGGGAATGGGCCCATAGATAATGGGCACTAAAATTGGGCACTCCTCCATCTGGCCCCCACCACCAGATGTGGAAGTATGGTAAATACGCCACTGAGTGAGCGGCAATAGTTTAATTTGCTACAACAAGGGCATTTAAACACATAGGTGGGAATGGGCCCATAGATAATGGGCACTAAAATTGGGCACTCCTCCCTCTGGCCCCCACCACCAGAGGGGGGAGTATAGTAAATACGCCACTGCGTGAGCGGCAATAGTTTAATTTTCTACAACAAGGGCATTTAAACACATAGGTGGGAATGGGCCCATAGATAATGGGCACTAAAATTGGGCACTCCTCCCTCTGGCCCCCACCACCAGAGGGGGGAGTATAGTAAATACGCCACTGCGTGAGCGGCAATAGTTTAATTTTCTACAACAAGGGCATTTAAACACATAGGTGGGAATGGGCCCATAGATAATGGGCACTAAAATTAGGCACTCCTCCCTCTGGCCCCCACCACCAGATGGGGGAGTATGGTAAATACGCCACTGATTGAGCGGCAATAGTTTAATTTTCTACAAGGGCATTTAAACACATAGGTGGGAATGGGCCCATAGATAATGGGCACATCCTTTTCAAATACTCAGATCATGCAGACTATTACAGCTGCTCATCTTTTGCCTCTCCTGGCTCCTCACTTCCCCTTCTTTCACCAACCTAACAAAGTTTTTAAATAAAACCTTTCTGTTGGACCTAGTGATGTGATCACTGGGTCTCTTTGCTTATGTATACATTGCAGGCAGACCATGGCTGGTGGGCAGTGGTGTATTTAGGTTTTTTGCTGCCCTAGGCAACACAAAAATCAGATGCACCCCCCCGGAGCAGAGAGCCTGACACCAAACAACACCAGTGGCCAACAACACCCGTGCCCCCCTACCACCTGAGAGAGCCTTCCACTAACATCAAACCCCCCCCCCCCGGAAACAGAGAGCAAGACACTCACCTTCACAACTCCAGACATCCCCGGGAGCGAGAGTTGGGCTCAGCATACACCATCAAGCAGCCCGCAGCATCTTTCAGATCCCACCTGGTCCCCATGCTGCATATGTCCCTTCTTGCTAGGGGGGGGTGCTGCCCACTGAAAAATACCGCCCTAGGCAAATGCCTTGTTTGCCGTGTGGTAAATACGCCCCTGCTGGTGGGAGGAGCCATCAGGGTGCTGTTCATATCTTCCTGAAAAATTACATCATCCTCAGTTCTCCTCTCAAGAACCCTCTGTCCTGATGCAAGGTGTGGGAGGAGTTATGCAAATATCAAAATGCCTCGTTGGGTGGGTGTCAGTCTGGAGGAATGGGCATTTCTAGGCAGGTCGCATTTACATTGAGATCACTCTAGATAACACCTGCTTGTGATGCTGGACCTCCATGATTGAAAGAGCTGATATTCAATGAACGGGGCCGGCCAGGTACAGGTAGGTTGGACGTCCTCCAGCCAGGAAACCAGGCAGGCCGTATATGACTTGCAACAGCTTCTAATGCAAATTTTGAAAAGCTCACAGTGTGCAGTGAAATCAGAGTAAATTCAGTCCAGGAGAGGAGCCGGCACAACTGTGCAAGACTGAAGGAAGGCTAGAGTTCAGCTTTAATGCCTCCTTTTTCCTTTTCTTTGTGTGAAGCCTCAAAAGCTGAATATAAATAAGGTATAATGTGCTAGAACATTTTAAACCAAGATTTTTGTTTTCTCAGGTTACTGCAGGTGATGCCTCCACATCCTCAGCGAATTGTGACAGCTCTCATACCCAAAGACACCCGTGCACTTTGGCCCCTATTTTTCAACGCCGAGCCGCTTAAAACCGGCTTCACGCTGCCAGCTTTCCGCTAGCCCTTAAGTACCTCGCCGTGCCGAGCCCTGTCATTTTCACGGTGGGTCACCGAAATCTTTCTTCCGAAGCAATTTACATTGAAGGGGAGTTTAAGGTACCACGTCTGGGATTAATTCCTAAAAATATAACGTGGGCATTTTATCCACGTGTGACCGGCCGGGTCTGGAGGCGCAGCATGATTTTATAAATGAAAATTATGGATTTGCCGTCTTTGATGTGACAAAATGATACATTTGAACAAATAATATGTTTCCGAAAGGGAACGTACTGTATGTGAGGAAGAAAATACATAATTCCTTGCTAAAGAACAAATTTGGGAAACAAGTAAAATCAATCAGCCCATTGCCAATGCTGTCCAGGGAATGTTGCTGGGTTAGAGTTAGATGGATGCTTAGGTTTACCTAAGCTGAACTCCGGATCAGCACATGTTGTCTAAATACATTCATTATGTGTATTCTTCCCTGAATCTTGATGTGCTTTGTGTATTTCTTCTAGATCTATGCAGTAATGCAGGGCGGGGAACAGGTTGTAACACTGCAGTGGAGAAAAGAAAAGGTCACCAATGGAGTGTCTAGATCACCACATTGGCTGAATGGAATTACTTATCTGTTGGCAGGTAAAATGGTTCACACATGCCTTTTAATCATATATTTAGTCATTTTCAGGTTGTCCAGGCTTAATCTGACTTTTCTAACTTTTATATAAGGGCAGCCTCCTATCCACAGTGCTGTGCTTCACATCCTCCCTCTGGTGTGCCCATGAGTGTGGCTGCAGTTGGCTTAGATAAGGAGGGATGGCCGACCAGTGTACTGAAGCCCGGGCCTGTGCATTCCAAAAAAGTGCAGTGGGCCACCAAACCTCAGAGCGTGGGCCAAAGGACCCAGCAATGCAGAGTGTTCATTGTGCCATCAAGCCTCAGAGTGTGGGTTCTTCAATTCCTTGATAGACCAAAGGACCCAGCAAAGTAGAATGTGCAGTGGGCCACCAAGCCTCAGAGTGTGGGTTCTTCACTTCCTTGATAGACCAAAGGACCCAGCAAAGTAGAAAGTGCAGTGGGCCACCAAGCCTCAGAGTGTGGGTTATTAAGTTCCTTGATTGACCAAAGGATCCAGCAAAGCAGAATGTGCAGTGGGCCACCAAGCCTCAGAGTGTGGGTTCTTCACTTCCTTGATAGACCAAAGGACCCAGCAAAGTAGAAAATGCAGTGGGCCACCAAGCCTCAGAGTGTGGGTTATTCAGTTCCTTGATAGACCAAAGAACCCATCAAAGCAGAATGTGCAGTGAGCCACCAAGCCTCTGAGTGTGGGTTCTTCACTTCCTTGATAGACCAAAGGACCCAGCAAAGCAGAATATGCAGTGAGCCACCAAGCCTCTGAGTGTGGGTTGTTCACTTCCTTCATAGACCATAGGATCCAGCAAAGCAGAATATGCAGTGGGCCACCAAGCCTCAAATGTGATTTATTCACTTCCTGGATAAACCAAAGGATCCAGCAGAGCAGAGTGCACAGTGGGCTACCATACTTTGGAGCGTGGGTTCCTTGCTCACTGACTGGGCCATGGGACATAGCAAAGCAGATTGTGCCATGGTAGAGCATGAGTTCCTCACTCCCTAGCTGAGCCAGATTGTGTAGTGAGCTACCAACCTTGGAGTGTGGGTTCCTCAATCCCCAGCTTGACCAAAGAACCACTAAAGTAGATTGTGCAGTGGGCCACCAAAGCTTGACGTGAGGGTTCCTCACTCCTTGGCTGGGATGCAATGAATGACTGGATCCAGTGACTGACTGGATCAAAAGACCCAGAAAAGCAGATTATGCAATAGGCCACCAAACCTTGATGTGTGGGGGTCCTCAATCCCTGGCTTGGTCAAAGGACCCACTAACGTATATTGTGCAGTGGGCCACCAAACCTTCATGTGTGGGGTCCTCACTCTCTGGCTGGGATCCAGCGAGTGTCATTTTAGGTTCTGCAAAGGATTGTTGGTGGCAGAAAACCAAAAGTAGATATACAGTAGGAAGTTAACAAGTGGTTCCAAATCAGTTTTGTATGCACTGACCCCCCTAAGGAAGCAACATAAAACTCAGATGCATTTTATCACAAGAGGTGTTATCTAGGTATCAATCTCCGATCTGTTTAGGAAAACAGTCCTTCATGAGAAGACCGCTCAACAAAAGGGAAAGCGAGAACCCAGCCTGTGAAGCCGGGGAGAGGAGTTCATAGCCCGAAGCAGGGAATATAATCCCATTCATAACGCCATTACCGTCATAAACAAACACACATTCTCTGTCTTAATGAGCGGCACTTAAACGCTGCTGGAAAATGAAACTGCCATTAACGGCGGGCTAAGTAGCACTTACCTATATATTCGGCTACCTATTAGCCTTGAAATATAAGGTGAGGAAATGAACATTAAATATGGTTTATTGCATTATGCAAATAAGATGTTTGGATGCATGACTGAAGAGCTGCATAAATATGGCTTGTTAATAGAAATATGACAAGAAAGATCAGACTTTATTTAACCATTAGAGTGATCTTAAAGGTATCCCAGTGTATTTTCAATGAGACCCTTAAAGTGTTCTCAAATTTATGTAAATTATATGACTAAAAGTACGCAAGCCACCCTCCAAATGACTGATTTCAGGTGCTTCCAGTGAAGGGTACTGTTAATGCTGTAGGATAAAAAGACATTTGGGAAAGGTCTTTTCTGTTCCAGCATACCTGTGCCCCCTGTGCACAAGGCCAGCTTCATAAAGACATGGTTTCATGAGTTTGCTATGCACTCTGCAATGGCCTGCACAAAGGTCCAACCTCAACTCTAGAGAACACAACTGGGATGATTTTGAATGAGGCAGGTCTTCTTGCCCAACATCGATACCTAACCTCTCACATGCTCTTTTTAGCAGGTGTTTCCAGTGTAGGGTGATCTCAAGAATGGTATATAAGAAACAAAAAGAAGGTGCACGGGCCTAGTGCATTACCTTTAAAAATGAGATTTAATTATTTATTGATAAATAATAAAATACAAGAGAAATAAAATCAGATCAAATGGAAAGCATGTCACAAAGGATGCAATGTGTTCCAAAAACCCCTGAAGGTGGTCTGGTAGGGGACTGTAGACCTCTGGATAGCTAGTGGCTGACGTGTTTTGAAGTTGTACCTCTTCCTCAGAGCCAGTGTGTGTGCAGCCTGTGATCTCAAGAATGCTACAACATGCAAAGACATTTTAGACAATTGGGAACTTTCAACCTTGAGGCAACTGTTTGGAGAAGGTCCTTTTCTGATCCAGCATGACTGGTTTCCTCGTGTACAAAGTCAGCTCTATAAAGACATGGATTGATGATTTTGGTGTGGAGGAAATTAAGTAACCTGCAATTTCAATTCTTGAACAAAATCTACATGTCCATCATTTCCTGACCTCACAAATGTTTTCTTGGCTGAATGGTCACAAATTCCCACAGGCACACTCCAAAATCTTGCAGAAAGCCTTCCTAGAAATTTGGAACCTGTTATAGCCATAAAGGGGCTCAGCTCCATATTACTCTCCATGTGTTTCCAGTGTAGGGTGATCTCAAGAATGCTTCCACATGCAAAGACATTTTAGACAATTGGGAACTTTCAACTTCGAGGCAACAGTTTGGAGAAGGTCCTTTTCTGATCCAGCATGACGGGTTTTCCTGTGTACAAAGTCAGCTCTATAAAGACATGGATTGATGATTTTGGTGTGGAGGAACTTAAGTAACCTGCAATCTCAATTCTTGAACAAAATCTACATGTCCATCACTTCCTGACCTCACAAATGTTTTCTTGGCTGAATGGGCACAAATTCCCATAGGCACACTCCAAAATCGTGTAGAAAGCCTTCCTAGAAAATTGGAACCTGTTATAGCCATAAAGGGGGTCAGCTCCATATTACTCTCCATGTGTTTCCAGTGTAAGGTGATCTCAAGAATGCTACAACATACAAAGACATTTGGGAACTTTCAACCTTGAGGCAACAGTTTGGAGAAAGTTCTTTTCTGATAAAGCATGACTGGTTTCCTTGTGTACAAAGTCAGCTCTATGAAGACATTGATTGATGATTTTGGTGTGGAGGAACTTAAATAACCTGCAATCTCAATTCTTGAACAAAATCTACATGTCCCTCACTTCCTGACCTCACAAATGTTTTCTTGGCTCAATTGGCACAAATTCCCACAGGCACACTCCAAAATCGTGTAGAGAGCCTTCCTAGAAAATTGGAACCTGTTAAAGCCATAAAGGGGGTCAGCTCCATATTACTCTCCATGTGTTTTCAGTGTAGGGTGATCTCAAAAATGCTACAACATACAAAGACATTTTAGACAATTTGGAACTTTCAACCTCGAGGCAACAGTTTGGAGAAGGTCCTCTTCTGATCCAGCATGACTGGTTTCCTTGTGTACAAAGTCAGCTCTATAAAGACATGGATTGATGATTTTGGTGTGGAGGAACTTAAGTAGCTTGCAATCTCAATTCTTGAGCAAAATCTACATGTCCATCACTTCCTGACCTCACAAATGTTTTCTTGGCTGAAGGGTCACAAATTCCCACAGGCACACTCCAAAATCTTGTAGAAAGCCTTCCTAGAAAATTGGAACCTGTTATAGCCATAAAGGGGGTCAGCTCCATATTACTCTCCATGTGTTTCCAGTGTAGGGTGATCTCAAGAATGCTACAACATACAAAAACATTTTAGAAAATTTGGAACTTTCGACCTCGAGGCAACAGTTTGGAGAAGGTCCTTTTCTGATCCAGCATGACTGGTTTCCTTGTGTACAAAGTCAGCTCTATAAAGACATGGATTGATGATTTTGGTGTGGAGGAATTTAAGTAACCTGCTATATCAATTCTTGAACAAAATCTACATGTCCATCACTTCCTGACCTCACAAATGTTTTCTTGGCTGAATGGGCACACATTCCCACAGGCACACTCCAAAATCTTGCAGAAAGCCTTCCTAGAAATGTGGAACCTGTTATAGCCATAAAGGGGGTCAGCTCCTTATTACTCTCCATGTGTTGCCAGTGTAGGGTGATCTCAAGAATGCTTCAACATACAAAACATTTTAGACAATTTGGAACTTTCAACTTCGAGGCAACAGTTTGGAGAAGGTCCTTTTTTGATCCAGCAAGACTGGTTTCCCTGTGTACAAAGTCAGCTCTATAATGACATGGATTGATGATTTTGGTGTGGAGGAACTTAAGTAACCTGCAATCTCATTTCTTGAACAAAATCTACATGTCCATCACTTCCTGACCTCACAAATGTTTTCTTGGCTGAAAGGGCACAAATTCCCACAGGCACACTCCAAAATCTTGTAGAAAGCCTTCCTAGAAAATTGGAACCTGTTATATCCATAAAGGGATTCAGCTCCATATTACTCTCCATGTGTTTCCAGTGTAGGATGATCTCAAGAATGCTACAACATACAAAGACATTTGGGAACTTTCAACCTTGAGGCAACAGTTTGGAGAAAGTTCTTTTCTGATAAAGCATGACTGGTTTCCTTGTTTACAAAGTCAGCTCTATGAAGACATTGATTGATGATTTTGGTGCAGAGGAACTTAAATAACCTGCAATCTCAATTCTTGAACAAAATCTACATGTCCCTCACTTCCTGACCTCACAAATGTTTTCTTGGCTCAATTGGCACAAATTCCCACAGGCACACTCCAAAATCGTGTAGAGAGCCTTCCTAGAAAATTGGAACCTGTTATAGCCATAAAGGGGGTCAGCTCCATATTACTCTCCATGTGTTTCCAGTGTAGGGTGATCTCAAGAATGCTACAACATACAAAAACATTTTAGAAAATTTGGAACTTTCGACCTCGAGGCAACAGTTTGGAGAAGGTCCTTTTCTGATCCAGCATGACTGGTTTCCTTGTGTACAAAGTCAGCTCTATAAAGACATGGATTGATGATTTTGGTGTGGAGGAATTTAAGTAACCTGCTATATCAATTCTTGAACAAAATCTACATGTCCATCACTTCCTGACCTCACAAATGTTTTCTTGGCTGAATGGGCACACATTCCCACAGGCACACTCCAAAATCTTGCAGAAAGCCTTCCTAGAAATGTGGAACCTGTTATAGCCATAAAGGGGGTCAGCTCCTTATTACTCTCCATGTGTTGCCAGTGTAGGGTGATCTCAAGAATGCTTCAACATACAAAACATTTTAGACAATTTGGAACTTTCAACTTCGAGGCAACAGTTTGGAGAAGGTCCTTTTTTGATCCAGCATGACTGGTTTCCTTGTGTACAAAGTCAGCTCTATAATGACATGGATTGATGATTTTGGTGTGGAGGAACTTAAGTAACCTGCAATCTCATTTCTTGAACAAAATCTACATGTCCATCACTTCCTGACCTCACAAATGTTTTCTTGGCTGAATGGGCACAAATTCCCACAGGCACACTCCAAAATCTTGTAGAAAGCCTTCCTAGAAAATTGGAACCTGTTATATCCATAAAGGGATTCAGCTCCATATTACTCTCCATGTGTTTCCAGTGTAGGATGATCTCAAGAATGCTACAACATACAAAGACATTTGGGAACTTTCAACCTTGAGGCAACAGTTTGGAGAAAGTTCTTTTCTGATTCAGCATGACTGGTTTCCTTGTGTACAAAGTCAGCTCTATAAAGACATGGATTGATGATTTTGGTGCGGTGGAACTTAAGTAACCTGCTATCTCAATTCTTGAACAAAATCTACATGTCCATCACTTCCTGACCTCACAAATGTTTTCTTGGCTGAAGGGTAACAAATTCCCACAGGCACACTCCAAAATCTTGCAGAAAGCCTTCCTAGAAATGTGGGACCTGTTATAGCCATAAAGGGGGTCAGCTCCATATTACTCTCCGTGGTTTTTTCATGGGATGTCCAACAAGCTCATATACATGTGGTGGTCAGGTGTCCACAAACTACAGGTCATAGAGTGTACTTGCTACATCATATTCCCATTATTTAATTGCATATACAGATTGGTGGATTCTTCATCTAGTAGCCATTTTCAATTTACTCTAATCACTCATTTTCCTGATCAATTAGTGCAAAGAAAAAAAAAATCTCACCGTACGAAGAGAGTAATTTGCTCTATTATTGTGACATGAAGATTTGGCAATATATAGATAAGTTAGTATCTCCATGTGAAAACCAGAGGGCTTCTTGGCATGCATATACAGTACACATGATATATTTAGGTTTTCCATTCCATTTGGTAGTGATGCACTTATCTTCCTAACATTGACAAGACCTTTCCGCATCAATACAAAGCACAATCCTGACTCACATTTCCAAATGTCGACACAACAAATGTCCATACAGAGACAGCCTGCAGATTGAAATGACAATGCTGTCAATATTGTAGCAATGTAAAGCTGTGAACATTGCTATATGTGCCTTTTTCTAACTGATATCATGCCACCATGCTGCAAAATTCTGATGTGCCCTTTTATTGGATTATTTTTTCTGTACTTCATACTGGATCAATATTGCGAGAGAGTTAAAGGGCAGCTTCACTTTCAAATACGACCAAAGGACAGGGCATAATGATACTTAACTCTGGGTTAATAAATATTTGACCCGCGCTTTAAAATTTCTTGTGTATGTCACATTCGTGACTAGCGTACCTTCTTTCATCCTTCCCGGAAGCCCGAAATGCATAGGCTGTGTACACGGGTCTCAACAGATTATTGAATGTAACAAATGGACACCAAGACGCTCCATGATGTTCAAGCCCAAAACAGTATTTTGTTGTGTCTTGGATCCTTCTCACAAAAAAAAAAACACAAAACAAAAGAAAAAGCAAAAAAGGAATGGAATGGAAACATCCATCAGTTCTAATGCTTTTACTACATCATTGGGTATAGCGCCAGATGTATCATAGATACCAACTATCTTAGGTGTGCTTGGACAGTCCTTCATCTTGGACCCAAGTACTGATGATGTTGTGTCTCAGGCCATGTCCTAGGAACACAATGTAACGGAACCGGATCCCGACTGCACTAGGGTATTTCCGTTAGACTCCCGCTTCCCTGTCCGAACACAGATCCACGGACACCACTCTTGAAATAAAGCAGGAAATAGACTGCTTAACACAGACACAAGATATATACATTCAAGGGTACAGTTCTCCCCTCCCTGCATAAGGACACAGAGCGGGGCAAACCGAATCTAGCAACAAGAAACACACCAGCAGACACCCCCCACCAAGCCAATGCACAAACACATACATCCCATAATAGTTTGCTCCCAAGCAAGACATACAATAGAACATTGGGATGCAATTACATAACACCAAACAATCCACAACCCCCACCTATCTCCTATACATGTCTACACAATATCAGGACATTCCACCCTGCACCCCTATGTCACTCAATAAGGCATTCATTATGGTGATTGGTGGCAAAGAGTGGGTGGTCACCCAAAAGGTTTGCATGGGATGCTCCAGTAAGTGGAAAGGGTCTAGGTGAGATTAACCCAGGGATCAGGACTGATATGTTGGTAAGCATGGTGTACAAGTAGTCACCAAAATGTTATGTTGGAAGAAGCATTGAGTCACATGCTCCCCACAAATGTTCGTCCACCTGTCTCAGCAGCAGAGTTGGGGTGACTATGTGCTGCTGGTTGGGCCGCCATTAGGGTAAAACTGTTGCTTTGCCCTACCAGCTCCCAATAACTCAAATACGTCCTACTTGATCCTGAAAGTTTCATTCTGAGGACAGTCTTTCCAGCCAAAATGTTCATGTCAGGTTTTCTCTTGGTCCCGCCTATTTATGTAAAACCTGAACGGCTGGTATCCTTTGTGACGGGAGTCACTTTGGGTGGGGGGCCCATGGAACACAGCTCACTTTGGAGAGGTGGGGAGACCCCTGTCTCAGCTCCCCATATCCCTATTATGTGTAAGTCACCCTGTGCCTGTTAAGGGTACAGGGTGATCTGTCCTAATATTGTGTAGACATGTCTAGGAGATAGGTGGGGTGGGGGGTTGTGGATTGTTTGGTGCCATGTGGTTGCATCCCATTGTTCTATTGTTTGTCTGGCTTGGGAGCAAACTATTATGGGATGTATGTGTTTATGTGTATTAGCTCAGTGGGGGGGGTGTCTCCAGCAGCCCTCCCTCCTGATGGGATTGTCTGCTGGCATGAAGTTTGAATACCTGTGTGTCTCTTGTTACTAAATGTAGATTTTCCCGCCCTGTGACATTATGCAGGGAGGGGGGGGTTGTCCCCTGAGTGTTTATATCTTGTATCTGTGTTAAAATAAACTAGTCTACTTTCTGGATTACTTCAAGATTGGTGTCATTTAGTCTTGTATGGTCCGCTGTGGTGCCTGTTGTCGGTGTTCGGACGGGGAAGCGAGAGTCTAACGGAAGTACCCAAGTGCAGTCTGGGGTCGGTTCCGTTACATCCTTTATTTGTCCAGCAGAATATGGCCTACCAATAGGAATGAATGGGGGCTGCTGTACTCATGTGCAGTAAGAAGAGGTTGTTTCCACTGGAAAGGTACCGGGAAAGAGCCACACAGCTAAACATTCTGAGCTGAGGAGGAAAGGTTTTGGTGATTGACAGGAGGTGAGGAGCCAACGTGATGCCTCTTCAACACCTTTTTTGCCAAACATATGGGCTGAAACTGCGTGCATTGCGCACAGTTGTGGGGTGTTTGCAGTGCTTCCCCACAGTGGTGTATTTAGGTTCCGTGCTGAGCTAGGCAACACAAAAATTGCCCCACCCCCCTCCCACAGAGAGACCCTGACACCGACCAACACCCCCCTCCCCCACGAAGAGAGCCTGACATTGACCAACACCCTCCTCCCCGATGAAGATAGCCTGACATTGACCAACAGCACCCCAGAGCCATCCACTACCACCGCCAAGAGATAAGACACTCACCTTCACAGCTCCGGACATTCCCGGGAACAAGAGTCAGGCTTTGCATACACCATCAAACAGCCCCACAGCCTCTCTCAGATCCCACCTGGTCCCCGTGCTGTGTGTGTCCCTTCTTCCTTTCCTTCTTTTGGGGGATGGCGCTGACCCCCTGAAAAATGATGCTGCCCCCCTGAAAAATGCCGCCCTAGGCAAATGCCTTGTTTGCCTTGTGGTAAATACACCCCTGCTTCCCCATTCAATTGAATGGGTGGCATTCAGCAGGCTTGCAGCCCGCCAATCATACCATGGGTGGTTTTTGAACATCACGACTGCGGCTTGTGGACACTCCATTTGCTACCTTTGCAGCTAAAGGGGGGGGGGTGGCTGGAGGGCTTTGTAAATATAGCTCAACCACACTTCTAAACTTAGCCTTAGTATTTGAGCTGATGGTCTGTGCTCGGGGGGGTGGGAGGAATTAATTTTGGGCCTCATGCACACTAGTGCAGTGTGATAACTCATGCAAAACCACGCAATATGGTGCAATATTTCATACATGATATGCTTAATAAATGCTTTTCGCACTTGAGATATCAATGGTACCCAGGGGCGGACTGACCATTTGGAAACTCGGGCACTGCCCGAGGGCCCGGGGTCAGTAGGGGGCCCCATGAGATGCCCCTGGTACCTTTTTCATAGGCTTTTTTGAGTTTGGGCAAGGACACAGGGGCCCCATGATCCCCTATTGCCCGGGGGCCCCATGAGTTGTCAGTCCGCCCCTGATGGTATCCCAAACATGCTGAGCAAGCAGTGGGTTCTAATGCATGCAAAAATGTGCAAGAAAGTGTGGTACGTGAATCTCAACAGGTACGTGAGCTTCTTTGCACTCCATTGAAATGAATGGGCGGCCCAACTTGGCATAAACATAGGTCCAGGGGCGGACTGACCATTCGATCACTCGGGCACTGCCTGAGGGCCCAGGATCAGTAAGGGGCCCCATGAAATGCCCCTGGTACTTTTTATAGGCTTTTTTGGGTGTGCTTTGAGTGTGGGCGAGGACACAGGGACCCCATGATCCCCTATTGCCCGGGGGCCCCATGAGTTGTCAGTGCGCCCCTGCATAGGTCTATATCCTTGACAAATATGGAAGAATTTAAAAAAAGGAAAAAAAAGGGGGAAAGACCCCGACGGACCACGTGATCTTTTTTGTGCCGTGAATCTTCTCTGTTTCTATACTTTTAATGGAAGAAAAGTTGGAGAGATGATAGTGAGAGTCAGAAAGCGGCTAATCAGGAGAGGAAACCTCGGGGTGCATTCTATTAATTAACTTCTTCCCATCAACACTGAGATTTCCTTCTAATTACATGGGATCCTTTATTAATTATTTCACCAATGCAGCCGAGATTTAACAATGAATTAGACGCTGAGCTTCCTTACTCTCTTCCAGGAATGTATGACAAGCCGGCACATCAATGCATGGAACCAGCAAACCAGTTTAAAGGGGACTGGTAGATAAAGGAAAGGTTTTCTTTCTTTACGGGAGAGTTCCCAGGTCTATACACCTGCTGTGCCCATCATGAGGGGTTCCCACCATCCCTGTGCTGAGTTCCCGGGTCTGTACACCTGCTGTGCCCATCATGAGGGGTTCCCACCATCCCTGTGCTGAGTTCCCGGGTCTGTACACCTGCTGTGCCCATCATGAGGGGTTCCCACCATCCCTGTGCTGAGTTCCCGGGTCTGTACACCTGCTGTAACCATTATTAGGGGTTCCCCCCATCCCTGTGCTGAGTTTATGGGTCTGCACACCTGTCGTGACTATTATGAGGGGCACCCACCATCCATGCACTGAGTTCCTGCAGCTGAAAACCTGTTGTGTCTATTATAAAGGGTTCCCAGTCCCACTATACCTGAGATGAGTTCCTGGGTTTGCACACCTGCCGTGCCCATTGTGAGGGGTTCCTACCATCTATTTGCCAAGTTCC
Organism: Staurois parvus; assembly: GCF_062004578.1. Lineage (NCBI taxonomy): Eukaryota > Metazoa > Chordata > Amphibia > Anura > Ranidae > Staurois > Staurois parvus. The sequence goes on from NW_028318224.1 coordinate 927,260, forward strand.
CAGTTCTGTCCACCTGCTGTACCCATTATTAGGGGTTCCCCCCATCTCTGTGCTGAGTTCCCGGGTCTGTTTCCCTACTGTACCTGTTATGAGGGGTTTCCACCATCCCTGTGCTGAGTTCCTGGGTGTGCACACCTGCTGTTCCCATTATCAGTGTTCCCACCATCTCTGTGCTGAGTTCTCAAGCCTGTACACCTGCTTTGTCTATTATGAGGGGTTCCCACCATCCCTGTGCTGAGTGATCGGGTCTGTACACCCGCTGTGCCCATTATGAGGGGTTCCCACCATCCCTGTGCTGAGTTCCCGGGTCTGTACACCTGCTGTGCCCATTATGAGGGGTTCCCACCATCCCTGTGTTGAGTTCCCAGGTCTGTACACCTGCTGTGCCCATTATGAGGGGGGTTCCCACCATCCCTGTGCTGAGTTCCCGGGTCTGTACACCTCCTGTGCCCAGTATGAGGGGTTCCCACCATCCCTGTGCTGAGTGATGGGGTCTGTGCACCCGCTGTGCCCATTATGAGGGGTTCCCACCATCCCTGTGCTGAGTTCCCGGGTCTGTACACCTGCTGTGCCCATTATGAGGGGTTCCCACCATCCCTGTGCTGAGTTCCCAGGTCTGTACACCTGCTGTGCCCATTATGAGGGGTTCCCACCATCGCTGTGCTGTGTATGTATGTACATGTGTATGTGCGTGTGTATTTCTGTGTATGTACATGTCTGTGTGTGTGTACAGGTGTCTCTGTTTGTTGGTGGCGAGTAACTCTAAGGCCTGGCTAGTAGCTCAGAACTTGAAATTTTAAGCCCTGTCCTAAGACATATTAGAAGTCCGGCTCTGACTCAGCCAACCCGGCTGCACCTGTAACTGATGGTGTTTTTAAGGTCGCAGTCCACTTTTCGTTGGGTAGATCATTGATGCCTGGATGCCCAGTCCACACTTAGCAGCAGCAGTTAAGTTGGCAACAGCTCTAATTTGCCTGCCACCCCTTGTCCCGCCACTGCTGCCCACCCCTTGTCCCGGCCCTGCTGGCACCCCCTTGTCCTGCCCCTGCTAGCCACCCCTTGTCCCGGCCATGTTGCCCACCCCTTGTCCCACCCCTGCTGGCCACTCCTTGTCCCGCCCCTGCTGCTCACCCCTTGTCCCGCCCCTGCTGCTCAACCCTTGTCCCGGCCTTGCTGCCTACCCCTTGTCCCAGCCCTGCTGGCCACCCCTTGTCCTGCCCCTGCTGCTCACCCCTTGTCCCGGCCTTGCTGGCCACCCCTTGTCCTGCCCCTGCTGCTCACCCCTTGTCCCGGCCCTGCTGGCACCCCCTTGTCCTGCCCCTGCTAGCCACCCCTTGTCCCGGCCCTGTTGCCCACCCCTTGTCCCACCCCTGCTGGCCACCCCTTGTCCCGCCCCTGCTGCTCACCCCTTGTCCCACCCCTGCTGCTCAACCCTTGTCCCGGCCTTGCTGCCTACCCCTTGTCCCAGCCCTGCTGGCCACCCCTTCTCCTGCCCCTGCTGCTCACCCCTTGTCCCGACCTTGCTGGCCACCCCTTGTCCCGGCACCTGCTGCCCACACCTTGTCCCGGCACCTGCTGCCCACACCTTGTCCCGGCACCTGCTGCCCACACCTTGTCCCGGCACCTGCTGCCCACCCCTTGTCCCGGCCCTGCTGCCCACCCCTTGTCCCAACCCTTCTGCCCACCCCTTGTCCCGGCCCTGCTGCCCACCCCTTGTCCCGGCACCTGCTGCCCACCCCTTGTCCCAACCCTTCTGCCCACCCCTTGTCCTGGCCCTGCTGCCACTCCCTTGTCCCACCCCTGCTGCCCACCCCTTGTCCCGGCCCTGCAGGCACCTATCAGCAACAATACAGTCTCAGTACTAAGATCACACGGGTGCAATTTTCTAGTTCTGAAAAAAACATTGAGACCAGGTTCACACTAATGCGATGTGGGAAATGTTGCGAATCCTGTGCATTTCTCAAATCGCATTACAATCGCATGCGGGTGTCAATGCTGAATTAATGACAGATAGAAAAACGCAATGTGATAGTCAGAAATCGCATGGCATGGGTGAGAACACCCATGTGATGCGATTCAAGTGCGGGTAAAAAAAAGAATCCTGCAGATGCAATGCGTTTTGAGCCATACATTGTGTTCCATCGCACAGACATTGCATATGCGAATTACATGGGGTGTCCCGCACCACATTAGTGTGAACCCGGGCTTAAGGCTCTCTTAGCACAGACACAGAAGGATCATCTACAGACTGTGATTGTAAAGGGGGTCAAGCTTGTTGCATGATACTTATACGCAGGGCCGGTGCTTACACTAGGCAAACTAGGTGGCCGCCTAGGGCGCACTGCAACCTAGGGGTGCGTAAGGCCGACACTCTCTTTGTCATGAATGATCCTCCAGCTGAGGGGAAGGGGGGGGGGGCAAAGGGGAGGAAGAAAGGACAGAGGAAGATGCCGGGTGTCTGGGGCCAGTGTAGCAGCTGAGCTGCCCCCCCTTCCAGTGTTCCTCTCAGACTCCGTCCCTTAATGCAAGGCTGCTGCTGATCACTGTGGAGTTCCAGCCTTTCTCGTACCATTCATTAGTGGAGGCGGATCTGCACCTGCGGAGGAAGGTAATGCCTGACGCTGATGTCTCGTGTCTGTGTGAGTGTGACCCAGCTGGCCGGCCAGCCATCCATCACATGTGCAATGTGTCAGTGAGTGATGACATCATCATCATCATTACAACACCCTGCTCTTCTAGTACCTGCTGGTCCCGCTGATCTGTGTCAATGTTGATGGTGTGTTGTGTCGGATCTGTCATTGTGTGGGATCGCTCAGTTCAGCTGCCTGCTGTCACAGCGTTTTACCTCCCCCCGTTGCCTGGGGAATTCCAGCCTGCGATCTGTCAGAGTGCGGATCCTTCATGTTTTACCTCCCCCCATTGCCTGGGGAATTCCAGCCTGGGATCTGTCAGAGTGTGGATCCATCATGTTTTACCTCTCCTCATTGCCTGGGGAATTCCAGCCTGGGATCTGTCAGAGTGCAGATCCATCATGTTTTACCTCCCCCCATTGCCTGGGGAATTCCAGCCTGGGATCTGTCAGAGTGCGGATCCATCAGGTTTTACCTCCCCCCATTGCCTGGGGAATTCCAGCCTGGGATCTGTCAGACTGATCCATCATCCTCCACTCACTGCCACTGTCACCCTGCCACTGCCAGCCACAGATACAGTCCATCCGTGACACTGACCTTGTCTTTAATATTGGTTCTGGTGGCATCTTATGGCACTTATTTTTGCAAATGAAAAGACATTTAGCAGTTTCATGTTTTGTTGATTTAATATTTTTTACTGTTTTTAAAGTTTTTTTATTTGTTCATTTATTTATTTATTTGGGGGGGGGCAAGTAGCTGGTCTTGCCTTGGGCGCAAAATAGTCTGGCGCCAGCCCTGCTTATACACATCCACATATCAGCCCATCTATAGCCTCCATTTAACCCCACCACAAAAAAAAAAAAAGAAAACAAAATTTAGCAGGAAGCCACAAACCAAGCTGGTATTTGGTAACTCGTGGCAAAACTTTTTTTTTTTTTTTAAGGGTGAATTTACCACAGAAAGTGACATTTTGCGGCTCCATAAATAATGGTTGAGTTTCATAAACATACATCTACCTGCTCCGTACAATTTAAACAGGGCCAAATCCTTTTAAACCGGAGACGTTAGATTAATTGAATCCGGTCTTTTATATGGTTTCCTCTCCAGGCAAAAGGTCTTAAAATCTGCCAAGCATGCAGAATGTCTTTTCATTTTCTATAAAATTCGAGCTGATGCTCCTTTTAAAAGGGACGACTGAGGCCTCACAGCTATTTTCAGAGGCTCCGCTTGTCTTTTTTTTTTTTTTTCCATGAAACTAAATATGATCCGAGTGAATTATTTCACATTTACAAATTTCCCTTTTGCTGTTTGTTGATCTCATTAGTTTTGCTAATATGCGCTTTGTTAGTCAAACTACAGGCCCTTCGCTGTGCCTATGGATCTCCAAAGGTAAACTAGAAATGTTTTTTTTTCGTCATATGTTTTTACCCCTCGCCTACAGGGCACTTCTACCCCCTTCCTGCCTACAGGGCACTTCTACCCCCTTCCTGCCTACAGGGCACTTCTACCCCCTTCCTGCCTACAGGGCACTTCTACCCCCTTCCTGCCTACAGGGCACTTCTACCCCCTTCCTGCCTACAGGGCACTTCTACCCCCTTCCTGCCTACAGGACACTTCTACCCCCTTCCTGCCTACAGGGCACTTCTACCCCCTTCCTGCCTACAGGGCACTTCTACCCCCTTCCTGCCTACAGGGCACTTCTACCCCCTTCCTGCCTACAGAGCACTTCTACCCCCTTCCTGCCTACAGGACACTTCTACCCCCTTCCTGCCTACAGGGCACTTCTACCCCCTTCCTGCCTACAGGGCACTTCTACCCCCTTCCTGCCTACAGAGCACTTCTACCCCCTTCCTGCCTACAGGACACTTCTACCCCCTTCCTGCCTACAGGGCACTTCTACCCCCTTCCTTCCCAGGCCAATTTCCAGCTTTCAGCGCTGTTGCACTTTGAATGACAATTGCGCGGTCATGCAACACTGTACCCATATGACATTTTTAGCATTTTTTTGTGACAAATAGATCTTTATTTTGGTGGTATTTAATCACCTCGGGGATTTTTATTTTTTCTTAAACAAACCAAAAACCACTGAAAATTTTGGAAAAAAAAGTTTTTTCTTAGTTTTTGGTATAAAATTTTGTAAATAAGTGATTTTTCTCCTTCACTGATGTGCGCTAATGAGGCTGCAGTGGTGGGCACTGATAGCCTGCACTGATGGACACTGGTAGGTGGCACTGATGGGCATTGACAGGCATCACTGATGGGCACTGAAAGGCAGCACTGATACATGGCACTGATATATGGCACTGATAGGCAGCACTGATAGGCGGCACTGACTGGCACTGATAGGCGGCACTGACTGGCACTGATAGGTGGCACTGACTGGCACTGATAGGCTGCACTGACATGGCACTGATTGGTGGCACTGATGCGCACTGATAGGCAGCACTGACTGGCACTGATAGGCGGCACTGACTGGCACTGATTGGTGGCACTGATTGGCAGCATTGATAGGTGCCACTGATTGGCATTGATAGGTGGCACTGGCTGTCACTGACGGGTGACACGGAAAGGCAGCTCAGATGGGCAATGATATGTGGCATTGATGTACACTGGTGGGCACTGATATGTGGCATTGATGTGGCTCTGGCACGAAGCACTGATGAGCACTGACACAAGGCACTGATGGACACTGACAGGTGGCACTGCTGGGGCTACACTGATCATCAGGGCACACTGATCATCAGTGCCCTGATGATCAGTGTACATGTCCCCTCCGCGGAAAGCCGATTACCGGCTCTCCTCTCCTCTGTCAGCGTGACAGCTCGAGAGGAGAGAAATGCCGATAACCGGCATTTCCATGTTTACATGTGATCAGCTGTGATTGGACACAGCTGATCACATGACCGAGTCGACATCTTCGGCTCTTTCCATGATCGGTGATCCGCTGTGTCCGAGGGACACAGCGCACCACCGATCGATCGCCGTGCTGTACGCTCCCTCAGCCGCGCATGCGCGGTGAGAATGGGAGGACGTTATATGACATCCTCCCAGAACAAGAGAACCACCTTGCGCCCGTCATTGGACTATATGGCGGATGGGAGGTGGTTAAACTGATACTTTATGTTTTTTTTATATTTTACACTATCTATCTATCTATCTATCTATCTATATATATATATATATATATACACCCTGTTCCAAATTATTATGCAAATTCTATTTAAGTGTCACAAAGATTAAATATTTTGTTTTTCAGTGTAAATCATGGATGGCATTGTGTGTCAGGGCTCTTTTGATCACTGAAAACAATCTCGGACACCTGTGATAATTAGATTGGCCGGTGAGCCCAAGTTAAGGAAAAACTACTAAAGGAGGGCGTTCCAAATTATTAAGCAGAGCACCATTTTCCATCAATATGGGGAAGAAAAAGGATCTCTCTGCTGCTGAAAAGAGTGAAGTAGTTTGATGCCTTGGACGAGGTATGAAAACATTTGATATTTCACAAAAACGTAAGCGTGATCATCGCACTATGAAGAGATTTGCGGCTGATTCAGAGCACAGACGGGTTGGTGCAGATAAAGGCACATTGAGGAAGATTTCTGCCAGATCCATGCATCGGATCCAGAGAGCAGCTGCTAAAATCCCATTACATAGCAGCAAACAGATATTTGAAGCTGCTGGTGCCTCTGGAGTCCCACGGACATCAAGGTGTAGAGTCCTCCAGAGTCTTGCAACTGTGCATAAACCTTCTATTCGGCCACCACTAACCAATGGTCACAGGCAGAAACGGCTGCATTGGGCAGAAAAATACACGAAGACTAATTTTCAAACAGTCCTGTTCACTGATGAGTGCCGTGCAACCCTGGATGGTCCAGATGGATAGTGTAGTGGATGGTTGGTGGACAGCCACCCTGTTCCAACAAGGCTGCGACGTCAGCAAGGCGGTGGTGGAGTCATGTTTTGGGCCGGAATCATGGGAACAGAGCTGGTCGGCCCCTTAAGGGTCCCCGAAGGTGTAAAGATGACCTCTGCAAAGTATGTGGAGTTTATGACTGACCACTTTCTTCCCTGGTACAGAAGGAAGAACTATGCTTTCCGTAATAGAATCATCTTCATGCATGACAATGCACCATCTCATGCTGCAATAATAGATTTCCAAGCAGCCAGCATTAAAAGACCCCTCCAGGGATATTAGATCCAGCTTGCAACAATAGAACCACTGTGACAAAATATACCCCCAGCAACAATAGACCCTGCCAGAAACAATAGATTTCTGAGCAGCCAGCATTGATAGACCCCTCCAGTGATAATAGGCCCCCCCAGCAACAATAGAACCCCTGCAACAAAATACCCCTACAGCAACAATAGACCCTGCCAGAAACAAAAGATTTCCGAGAAGTCAACATTGATAGACCCCACCAGTGATAATAGATCCAGCCTGCAACAATAGAACCACTGTGACAAAATATACCCCCAGCAACAACAGCAACAACAGACCATGCCAGAAACAACATATTTCTGAGCAGCCAGCAACAATGGATCCCTCCGCTCCTGCTACTGAGCAGGCTCCAACACTTTTAAGGGTATCACAGCCCCTTTACAACCTCCTGTTGGGGATTGGCTAGGATCCCTCAAGAGTGTAGCCAGCCACTCCTCAGATCCACCCACTGCCTCTAGGGCCTTCCTCCAAAGCCTTAGAGCAGGGGGAAATTCCAAAGGGGCTGGCCTGCAGAACCTCTCAGCTCCTGACCAAGGTTTTACCTTCTGGCTATGTGGGTGGATCTGAGGAGTGGCTGGCTGCACTTTTGAGGGATCCTAGCCAATCCCCAACAGGAGTTTGGAAATGGGCTGGATTACCCTTAAAAGTGTTGGAGCTTGCTGAGTAGCAGGAGAGTTCGGGTGGAAGATAGAGAGGAAGATGTGAGGCTAACAGAAGGAGCCTGTGAGGAGGTGTAGTGGGATGGGGCCTTTTTGCTGGCCTGGAGCAGGAAAAGAGGAAATCTCAGAGCTCACGGCCCCCTGAGAGGACCACCTGAATGGCAGGGAAGGAGCAACCCAGCTGACAGGCCTGGTAGCAGCCACCCACCCACCAGTGGTACAGGAGAGGATCTGAGTGAGTACCCCTGCACCCTCTGGATGGATAGGGGAAGAAGCACTCTGGTGGGAAACCAGATTAGCCCCCTACCAGTGACAGTTAATCTTTTAAAGTAGGGGTGTCCAAACTATGGCCCTCCAGGGGTTGAGGAACTGCAAGTCCCATGAGGCCTTGACATCCACAGGCAAGACACCCAGAGGAAGAGGCATGATGGGACTTGTAGTACTTCAACAGCTGGAGGGCCATAGTTTGGACACCCCTGTCTTAAAGTGACAGGAACCATATCCCCTGTTCAGGGATACCTCCAGGTTTCTGGGTGAAGAAAAGAAGATCATCTAGGGTCTGGGGTGGTACACTAAGTAGATGTTGGCTAGCGCTCCAACAGAGACGGTGCTGCAGCGAAGGCTTGTAAATCGTTCCTGGAAGTTGTCCTCAGTTCATCAGGTCCCTTGGGCATCCAGTACACCCCTAACCCCATCCCAGTTCAAACCCCCACAAGAACCGGTTTCTGACTCTGGATGCAAGCCTGTGTGAAGATGTGTGATATCTGGCTGTGCAGGACTATAGGGGGACCCAAATCTTCTAGCGACTCCTAAGGGGGTAGTGCTACAGGTATGTTTTCTGCCCGTTCCCACATGTCACGTGTAGGGCAGCCTATTTATTTCAATGGCTACCCTATGTACAGTAAACATGGAAAAGAAATCCCTGACTCTTTTTCCAAAAATGACAGCATGCGCTTTTACAAACACATGGGGCAACCATTAATAATTAACGACAACACCGCAGGTCCTCAAAAGGGCAACGCGTTTCTGTCCATGAAAGTAAATCGATCGTTTTTTCCCATCCATGCTGAAAGCGCGAATGGAGAATTCTTCACTGCCAGCTATGGCATTCAGGCAGCTATGGAACAGTGCCTACATCTTTTTGGCCGGTAGTTTTCCACCCCGCTCTATCGACTTTTTTAAGTTGATATTTGTCAAGCCACATAGTAAACTCTGCAGAACTCAGTGAGAGCTGATTGGAGGGAAGGGTCACCCCCTTTCGAACATGAACGAAGGAACAGAGATGAGGCTGCCAATCAATCACAGGCTGTGTGCTGGAGCTTCCTCCCCTGTCACCTTCTTACCTCTTGGTGTCAGGAAACCTTGTTAGAAGTGACTCATGCTGATGCAGAGGAAGGAGGCAGCAGACAGAAATGACGCTTAGTGCTCTGGACTGAGACAAGTACACACTATAGAGGGTTGTGCTTTGTTCATATTTCATGTCTGAGGTTTACAACCACTTTAAGCTTTAGTCCTCACGCACACGGGAGATTTTTACAGCGGCTGTTTTTGGCTTTTGGCATTTTTTTCTACATCCAGTAAACCCCCCAGCATGTTATCCTAGGTGTCCATGCATACACAGGCTTTAACCCCTTCACGCCTAAGGGTAACACAAATGTTAACGCCTAAGCACAATTTTGCAATGTTGACATGTATCAGTAAAACCGTACCTATCATCACAACTACTTTGTACATCCAGGTGGATTATACCTTTTTTTTTTTTTACCATTTATACCGGTTTTTTTTCAGGACAATTTGGGCTTTCATTTGGTGGTAAATGGTAATAAATATCTCCTGATTTTTTTTTATTATCAAAGAAAAACTGGCCCAAAATAGTAAACAAAATATATATTTTTTTATTTAGCTGTGTGTTTCTTGTTACTACCATAACCTACCACCAAAGAACAACCCAAAATAAATTCTCCAGCTCCTGACGATCGCAGCGATACCATATATGTGCATGTTATTTGTTGTTTGTACCTGTAGTACAGCCCAGAAACAATAGTGCGCATTTTGCTTTTTTTTTTTTTTTTTTTACCTAAAACACACTGACATTGATATCAATAATAAAAAAAACCTGACCTTTGACCCTGATCTTGACCCAAACACTAACGCTGGCACTGAACTAGATCAAACCTTGATCTAGGTATTTTTTCTATATTTTTAATATGTATGTATTTATTTATTTATCTTTTTTTTTACAAACATTTTTTTGTTTGTTTTTTTCTCTATGCAAGTAGAGAGAGAGAGATACACTGCATCCCTCTCCTCTATTCAGAGAGAAAAAAAAAATAATAAGGGGCGGGCTTCACGGTGACTGATCACTGTTAAAATAACTTTTTTATATATGTTAAAACAATCTGAAGAATATATTTAAAAAATATATATATTTTTAAAAAATACTTTTTATATATTTTGTAATATATAAAAAACGCATTTTCAACATACAGTATATATATATATATATATATATATGTATATACTGTCCAGTCTATAATGAGAGATGAGCTGATTCTCCTTTCACTGTCCATATATTTTTTTTCTATATTTTTTTCTATTTTATTTTTTAATATGTATGTATTTATTTATTTATTTATTTTTTACAAACATTTTTTTTTTCTCTCTATGGAAGGAGAGAGAGATACAATGTATCTCTCTCCTTCATTCAGAGAGAGAAAAAAATAAGGGGCGGGCTTCACGGTGACTGATCACTGTTAAAATAACTTTTTTTATATATGTTAAAACAATCTGAAGAATATATTTAAAAAAAATATATATTTTTAAAAAATACTTTTTATATATTTTGTAATATATAAAAAACGCATTTTCAACATACAGAATATATATATATATATATATATATATATATATGTATATACTGTCCAGTCTCTAATGAGAGATGAGCTGATTCTCCTTTCACTGTCCATATATTTTTTTCCTATTTTTTTTCTATTTTATTTTTTAATATGTATGTATTTATTTTTTTTTTACAAACATTTGTTTTTTTTTTCTCTATGCAAGGAGAGAGAGAGAGAGAGACACTGTATCTCTCTCCTCTATTCAGAGAGAAAAAAATAAAAATAAGGGACGGGCTTCATGGTGACAGATCACTGTTAAAATAACTTTTTTATATATGTTAAAACAATCTGAAGAATATATTTAAAAAATATATATATTTTTAAAAATATTTTTCATATATTTTGTAATATATAAAAAACACATTTCAAAATACAGTATATATATATATATATATATATATATATATATATGTATACACTGTCCAGTCTATACTGAGAGATGAGCTGATTCTCCTTTCACTGTCCATATATTTTTTTTCTATATTTTTTTCTATTTTATTTTTTAATATGTATGTATTTATTTCTTTTTTTTTTTTACAAACATTTTTTTTTTCTCTATGCAAGGAGAGAGAGATACAATGTATCTCTCTCCTCCATTCAGAGAGAAAAAAAAAGGGGCGGGCTTCACGGTGACTGATCACTGTTAAAATAACTTTTTCATAAATGTTAAAACAATCTGAAGAATATATTTAAAAAAAATACATATTTTTAAAAAATACTTTTCATATATTTTGTAATATATAAAAAATGCATTTACTGTCTAGTCTCTAATGAGAGATGAGCTGATTCTCCTTTCACTGTCCAGTCTCTAATGAGAGATGAGCTGATTCTCCTTTCACTCTCCATATATTTTTTTCTATTTTTTATATAATTTATTTTTTAATATGTATGTATTTATTTATCTTTTTTTTTACAAACATTTGTTTTTTTTTTTCTCTATGCAAGGAGAGAGAGAGATACAATGCTCCTGTATTCGTGTAAACGCCAATGTTACTGGTACGTTTTGGTTTTTTTTTCAACGATGGAATATTTTATGTCTATGTGCCTACAGCATTTATTTAATAAGTGATAACAAAAAATAAAAATGAAAAAAATTAGAACCCTCGCCAAAAGTTTTTTTTTTTCTCTCTGAATGGAGGAGATACATTGTATCTCTCTCTCTCTCTGTCTGTCATTGCATAGAGAAAAAAAAAACAAATGTTTGTAAAAAAAAAGATAAATAAATACATACATATTAAAAAATAAAATAGTAAAAAAAATAGAAAAAATAGCTAGATCAAGGTTTGATCTAGTTCAGTACCAGGGTTAGTGTTTGGGTCAAGGTCAGGGTCAAAGGTCAAGTTCAAAAAGTCAGGGTCAAAGGTCACGATTTAACATACATATTAAAAAATAAAATAAAAAATAGAGAAATAAATTGAAAAAAATGCAGAAAAACTTGCATTTTTAACGTGACGCTGATGCTACCGGCGTTTTTAAAACATAAGAACTTCTGTTACGGGGTACATTTTTTTTTTTTACGATGGAATATGTTATGTCTATGTACCCATAGCATTTATTTAATAAGTGATAAAAAAAAAAAATGAACCTTCCTGGGTCGTGGTAGCCCAAAAAAAAAATGTGCCTGACTGAGAGCTGAAAGCCGCAAAGATCTGGCGTGCGGTAGATTCCTCGCCGAAAGTCATCCCGGCTCCACTCTGTTTGTTTTATATTCTCTACATGAAATAAAGCAACAACAGGAAGCGAGATAGACGCGCGATATCTACGCCCAGCATCCCCTCCGGGGTCATCTCGCGCCCGTCTCCGTCAAGGATTTTCTTTCCCCTTCTTCTCTACGCCTTTTCTCTCTTTTTTTTTTCCCCCTCCCCCGTGGGGAGCTAAATCCTCTTTACGCGCTCACTAGCAAGTCGATTTTATCCACCAATCCTTCGCCCGCGGGGCGAGCGCAGGAGAAAGAGGCATTAGATGGAGAACAGTGACAAACGGCTTCTGTAGCGGATAATAAGGCCTTTTCGAGCCGCGAGACATGCAGATCCCTCGCAGAGAATCCTGGAAGCCTGGGGGCAATTATAGACCCGGGGAGGGCAATCGCTTTACAGGAATTATAAGGAGAATCATCGAGTTTATGTCAGACGGAGTTTTGGAGGAAAAAAAAAAATAAATAAAAACGAGAGAGAGAGCGCAGAGTTAATGAGCTGTTAAAATTCTGTAAAGTAAACGAGGGGATGATGTCATTATTTGCATTGTAGGAATTAAGCAACTACTCTGGGCAACCGAGAGCGCCAATTGCTGGACGGCTAATGCTGGCCAACCAAAAAAAAAAGAAAAAAAAGAAAAAAAAAGCTTTTATCCTTTTAATTGTCCTTTATCATACATTATTATTATTAATTATATGTATTATTTATAGTGTTTACATTTTATTTAATATATATATATTGTTATTTTCCATTTAAATTCATAACATATATTTTTATTAGTAGTAAAAAAAGTATTACTATACAGGATTTATATATTATTATTATTATTATTATTATTATACAGGATTTATATATTATTATTATACAGGATTTATATATTATTATTATTATTATACAGGATTTATATATAATTATTATTATACAGGATTTATATATTATTATTATTATTATTATAATACAGGATTTATATATAATTATTATTATTATTATTATACAGGATTTATATATCACCAACAGTTTGCTCAGCGCTTTACAATATAACGGGAGACAATACAGCAACAATACAGTTCAATACAAGAGGGATAGGAGGGCCCTGATCCTGGGAGCTGGGACCACATATGGTCACATGGTCATATTGGGTCAATGATGTCACCAGCATCCAGGAAAGGGAATTCCTGCTATCATGTGACATTTTCTTACGAGTTCAGGACAAACTGAGTTTGGTCCAGTCATGCGGCCATGGAATTCCCCGCCCCTGCAGAAGCTTGGAACAAATTTAGTAATGCGGCCATGGAACTCCCCGCCCCCGCAGAGGCCTGGAACAAATTTAGTAATGCGGCCATGGAATTCCCCGCCCCCACAGAAGCCTGGAACAAATTTAGTCATGTGGCCATGGAATTCCCTGCCCCCACAGTAGCTTGGGACAAATTTAGTCATGTGGCCATGGAATTCCCCGCCCCCACAGAAGCCTGGAACAAATTTAGTCATGTGGCCATGGAATTCCCTGCCCCCACAGTAGCTTGGGACAAATTTAGTCATGTGGCCATGGAATTCCCCACCCCCACAGAAGCTTAGAACAAATTTAGTCATGTGGCCATGGAATTCCCTGCCCCCACAGAAGCCTGGAACAAGTTTAGTCATGCGACCATGGAATTCCCCGCCCCCACAGAAGCCTGGAACAAGTTTAGTCATGCGACCATGGAATTCCCCGCCCCCACAGAAGCCTGGAACAAATTTAATCATGCGGCCATGGAACTCCCCACCCCCACAGAAGTCTGGAACAAATTTAGTCATGCGGCCATGGAATTCCCCGCCCCCACAGAAGCCTGGAACAAATTAATCATGTGGCCATGGAACTCCCCGCCCCCGCATTAGCTTGGAACAAATTTAGTCATGTGGCCATGGAACTCCCCGCCCCCACAGAAGCTTGGAACAAATTTAGTCATGTGGCCATGGAATTCCCCACCCCCACAGTAGCTTGGGACAAATTTAGTCATGCAGCCATGGAACTCCCTGCCCCCACAGAAGCTTGGAACAAATTTAGTCATGTGGCCATGGAATTCCCCACCCCCACAGTAGCTTGGGACAAATTTAGTCATGCAGCCATGGAATTCCCCACCCTCACAGTAGCTTGGGACAAATTTAGTCATGTGGCCATGGAATTACCCACCCCACAGTAGCTTGGGACAAATTTAGTCATGCGGCCATGGAATTCCCCGCCCCCACAGAAGCTTGGAACAAATTTAGTAATGCGGCCATGGAACTCCCCGCCCCCACAGAAGCCTGGAACAAATTTCAACTTTAGGTCACCTGTATGATTGAAGATATATTCTATGCACCAGCAACAAATTTCACATATCTACATTCACGAAACAGATCATCACATCACTAATAAACGCATTATTCTCTGGCTCAGCGTACAGTACGCCGCGACCATCAAACCCATTTATATGTATTCGCGGCTCCATCAATACAAAACAGTTTGCGCTCCCGAGCGTACTTATGTAGATTTCTGTGCTTCTCGCTCCCTGGCCAGGCGACAGAAATTGCTGTGATTAAATAAGAAATACTCTCAGCAGATGGACTAATAGGAAGAACGAGTAAAGGTTGGGTGTAAAGAAAACACAAAAATAAATAAATAAAAAAAAAATAAAAAACTTTTGGAATGAAGGGGAGAGCAGAGGTATAGAAAAAGGATGAATTAATTTTCTGAATATTTAATTGCTTTGAAAATGAAAAGCCATTTTTGTAATTGGGGGAAAAAAAAGGTGCTTTTTGCTCTTTATGGGTTGATGTTTTTCAGATCTGCATTTAATTGTAAATTGCTTTTTTTTTTTTAAATCAATGGAATTTATTACTCTTAGGCATACAGGTGTGAATTGTTTGTTATAATGAAACAATGGATTTTTCTGAGTTGACCCTATCATCCGTGCTAAAGTGCCCTGCGTTCCGTAATGGCGCAATTTTCAGCCATTTTGTAAACACATTGTTTACTGTTTCAGCTATTACTACAATGGCTCTAAGAGGGATTTACTGTATATAGTATGAATGTATATATACCTTTGTACTAAGCAAAAAAAAAAAAAATAATAATAAAAATAATAATAAATAAATAATAATTAAAAAAAATAAATACAAAAATATATATATATATATATTGGCTCATTTATATAAATATAGTAGAGTTTATAAAAGTGTGGAAACCTTTTGAAGAACACACACATTTATATATATATATATATATATATATATATATATATATATACAGTATATCACCCCTTTAGGGCTATTGCAGTAGTTGTTTATTAATTATTTGTGTGTGTATATATATATATATATATATATATATATATATATATATATATATATATAGATATATACATATATATATGCACAAGGGCTCATTTATATAAATATAGTAGAGTTTAAAAAAGTGTGGAAACCTAGTGAAGAACACACACATTTATATGTATATATATATATATATATATATATATATATATATATATCACCCCTTTAGCTCTAAAGGGGATTTACTGTATATAGTATGAATGTATATATACATACCTTTGTACTAAGCAAAAAAATAATAATAATAAAAATAATAATAAATAAATAAATAATAATGAAAAAAAATAAATACAAAAATATATATATATACATTGGCTCTTTTATATAAATATAGTAGAGTTTATAAAAGTGTGGAAACCTAGTGAAGAACACACACATTTATATATGTGTGTATATATATATATATATATATATATATATATATATATATATATATATATATATCACCCCTTTAGGGCTATTGCAGTAGTTTAATTATATATATATATATATATATATTATTAAGAAAATAAAGAGCACCTGCTTTAAAAAAATATTATATTACATAGGGGACTTTTTGTCCTCATATGGTTTAAATGAAGTTTTAGTGAAAGTACAAATAAATAAAAAAAGTTGCACTCAAACACCCCCCCCCCCCAAATAAAATTTTTAGACCACTTCCCCCCTTCCCATGCATGCGCACATGAATGTAAAAACACTGCGCATGCTGGAGTGAAAACAATAATTCTAGGTTCAATATTCACAGGTAACTCCAAACTAATGACCTGTAGGGGCTTTTAAAGCAACGCCTATGGAAAATATAGGGTACTGAAGTTCTTTGTTGTTTTGTTGGCGTGCGCAAATTTAAAGCTGGACATGTTGGGTATCTATTTACTTGTTGCAACCTCATCTTTTATATGTTACAAGTAATGGATACCATATTATTTTGTGCCCTAAAATGAACTTTAACGTATTTTGTACTTAAACTTTGCACTTGATAAACTGCTGTGTAAATAGTGTGTCTCTTTAACCACCTTCCATATAGTACAATGACGGACGCAAGGCAGTTCTCTCGTTTTGATCCTTCTATTCTCACCGCGCATGCGCGGCTCAGGGAGCGCGCAGTGCGGCGATCGCCGGTGCACTGTGTCCCTCGGACACAGCGGATCACGGATAGAGCTGAAGTTGTCGGCTCGGTCATGTGATCAGCTGTGTCCAATCACAGCTGATCACATGTAAACACAGAAATGCCGGTTATCGGCATTTCTCTCCTCTCGAGCTGTCACGCTGACAGAGGAGAGCCAGTAATCGGCTTTCCGCGGAGGAGACATCTACACTGATCATCAGGGCACTGATGATCAGTGTGCCCTGATGATCAGTGCGGCCCCAGAAGTGCCACCTGTCAGTGTCCATCAGTGCCAGCAGTCAGTGCCCATCAATGCCACATCAATGCCACATATCAGTGCATACCAGTGCACATCAATGCCACATATCAGTGCCCATCTGAGCAGGGGCAGACTGACAACTCATGGGGCCCCCGGGCAATAGGGGATCATGGGGCCCCTGTGTCCTTGCCCAAACTCAAAAAAGCCTATGAAAAAGGTACCAGGGGCATCTCATGGGGCCCCCTACTGACTCCAGGCCCTCGGGCAGTGCCCGAGTTTCCAAATGGTCAGTCCGCCCCTGCATCTGAGCTGCCGTTCAATGTCACCCATCAGTGCCAGTCAGTGCCACCTATCAATGCCAATCAGTGCCACCTATCAGTGCCAGTCAGTGTCACCTATCAGTGCGCATCAGTGCCACCTATCAGTGCCAGTCAGTGCCGCCTAACAGTGCCAGTCAGTGCTGCCCATCAGTGCCAGTCAGTGCTGCCTATCAGTGCCGCCTATCAGTGTCATGTATCAGTGCTGCCTTTCAGTGCCCATCAGTGATACCGGTCAATGCCCATCAGTGCAACCTGCCAGTGCCTCATCAGTGCCCATCAGTGCCACCTATCAGTGCCCCTCAGTGCAGCCTCATTAGTGCACATCAGTGAAGGAGAAAAATCACTTATTTACAAAACTGTATAACAAAAACTATGAAAAAACATTTTTTTAAAAAATATTTTCAGTGGTTTTTGGTTTGTTTAAGAAAAAATAAAAATCCCAGCGGTGAATAAATACCACCAAAAGAAAGCTCTATCTGTCACAAAAAAATGATAAAAATGTCATATGGGTACAGTGTTGCATGACCGCGCAATTGTCATTCAAAGTGTGACAGCGCTGAAAGCTGGAAATTGGCCTGGACAGGAAGGGGGTATAAGTGCCCGGTAGGCAAGGGGTTAAGTATTAGAACTACCACTATTTTATTCTCCGCTTTCATAATATTTTATTTAATATGATATAATATACAATATTTTTTTTTTTTTGTTTTTTTTTGGGGGGGGGGGGGGCAGACTTAACTAATCTTCAGGCCTAAACTAATTTTTTAACAAGGGTAAAAAAAACAAATAACTTTTTAAACGTGTGCAAAAAAAAATGCAATAATGGCTCTGGCAGAGAAAGGGTTAGGTATACCTAAAGTCCAAACCAGGGGCGGACTGACAACTCATGGGGCCCCCAGGCAATAGGGGATCATGGGGCCCCTGTGTCCTCACCAACACCCAAAAAAACCTATGAAAAAGCCAATGAAAGTTACCAGGGGCATCTCATGGGGCCCCCTACTGACCCCGGGGCCCTTGGGCAGTGCCTGAGTGTTCGAATGGTCAGTCCGCCCCTGGTTCAAACTTTTTTTTTTCCCTTCATTTTAGTGAGAGAAGGGAATGGCTAAACCCATTTTTAGATATATATTGACTGTCGTATATTTTCTTTTTTTTTTTTTCTGGACGTTTGATGTGGTTTGATGTAAACTTTTGACACATTGTATTCTCCCACCTGTTTGTTTGGCTGAGTTGAGTGCCGTCTATGATTAGTTCATATAGTTTTTTTTTCTTTTTTTTTTTCCCATTAAGCCCTATGTGAATTGTATGGATGAAAAGAGACACAAATTTAGTTTTTGTTTTTTTTTGGGGGGCGCGGACTTAACTAATCTTCAGGCCTAAAATAATTTTATAACAAGGGTAAAAAAAATAAAAATAATAACTTTTTAAACATGTGCAAAAAAAAAAAAAAAAAAAGCAAAAATGTCTCTGGCAGAGAAAGGGTTAGGTATACCTAAAGTCCAAACTTTTGATGTTTGATGTGGTTTGATGTAAACTTTTGACACATTCTATTTTGTGCCCTAAAATGAACTATTTTGTACTTAAACTTTGCACTTGATAAGCTGCTGCGTAAATAGTGTCTCTTTTAGTATTAGAACTACCACTATTTTATTCTCCGCTTTCATAATATTTTATTTAATATTATATAATATACAATATTTTGTTTTTTTGTTTTTTTTTAGGGGGGCAGACTTAACTAATCCTCAGGTCTAAAATAATTTTATAACAAGGGTAAAAAAAATAAAAATAATAACTTTTTAAACGTGTGCAAAAAAAAAATAATGCAAAAATGGCTCTGGCAGAGAAAGGGTTGGGTATACCTAAAGTCCAGACTTTTTTTTTCCCTTCATTTTGGTGAGAGAAGGGAATGGCTAAACCCATTTTTAGATATATGATATTGACTGTCGTATATTTTCTTTTTTTTTTTTTATGGACGCTTGATGTGGTTTGATGTAAACTTTTGACACATTGTATTCCCCCACCGGTTTGTTCGGCTGAGTTGAGTGTCGTATATGATTAGTTCATATAGTTTTTTTTTTCTTGTTTTTTTTTCCATTAAGCCCTATGTGAATTGTTATGATGAAAAGAGACACAAATTTAGTTTTTTGTTTTTTTTTGGGGGGGGGGAGCTTAACTAATCTTCAGGCCTAAAATAATTTTATAACAAGTGTAAAAAAAAAAAATTAATAACTTTTTAAACGTGTGCAAAAAAAAAAACAAAATGCAAAAATGTCTCTGGCAGAGAAAGGGTTAGGTATACCTAAAGTCCAGACTTTTTTTTTCCCCTTCATTTTGGTGAGAGAAGGGAATGGCTAAACCCATTTTTAGATATAGGATATTGACTGTCGAATATTTTCTTTTTTTTTTTTTTATGGACGTTTGATGTGGTTTGATGTAAACTTTTGACACATTGTATTTTGTGCCCTAAAATGAACTTTAATGTATTTTGTACTTAAACTTTGCACTTGATAAGCTGCTGCGTAAAAAGTGTGTCTCTGTTAGTATTAGAACTACCACTATTTTATTCTCCGCTTTCATAATATTTTATTTAATATTATATAATATACAATATTTTGTTTTTTTTTGGGGGGGGGGCAGACTTAACTAATCCTCAGGTCTAAAATTATTTTATAACAAGGGTAAAAAAAATAAAAATAAATAACTTTTTAAACGTGTGCAAAAAAAAAAAAATGCAAAAATGGCTCTGGCAGAGAAAGGGTTAGGTATACCTAAAGTCCAAACTTTTTTTTTTCCCTTCATTTTGGCGAGAGAAGGGAATGGCTACACCCATTTTTAGATATATGATATTATTTTAGATATATGACTGTCGTATATTTTCTTTTTTTTTTTTTTATGGACGTTTGATGTGGTTTGATGTAAACTTTTGACACATTGTATTCTCGCACCTGTTCGTTTGGCTGAGTTGAGTGCCGTCTATGATTAGTTCATATAGTTTTTTTTTTCCATTAAGCCCTATGTGAATTGTACGGATGAAAAGAGACACAAATTTAATTTTTGGTTTTTTTTGGGGGGGGGGGGGGAACTTAACTAATCCTCAGGTCTAAAATAATTTTATAACAAGGGTAAAAATAATAACTTTTTAAACGTGTGAAAAAAGAAAATGCAAGAATGTCTCTGGCAGAGAAAGGGTTAGGTATACCTAAAGTCCAAACTTTTTTTTTTTTTCCCTTCATTTTGGTGAGAGAAGGGAATGGCTAGACCCATTTTTAGATATATGATATTGACTGTCGTATATTTTCTTTTTTTTTTATTTTATGGACGTTTGATGTAAACTTTTGACACATTGTATTCTCCCACCTGTTTGTTCGGCTGAGTTGAGTGCCGTCTATGATTAGTTCATATAGTTTTTTTTTCTTTTTTTTTTCCATTAAGCCCTATGTGAATTGTACGGATGAAAAGAGACACAAATCAAATAAAACAAATAAATAAGGAAAAACAGAGGCAGTCCACGTGCTGAGCTTAGAAGCTGTACAAAGGCTCCCCATGCCGGAGGAGACGGATCAATGCGTTATTGAATAGCCATCTTTAATAAGGTGTACATTAAAGTACAGCACTTAAGCACGACTCTCCATTGGCTTATGAATCCTATAGTGCTAATCCAATACAACACCAAAACACTAATGCACCTCCATGTTAGAGAGTTAGGCCGCACATACACAGGGGAGGCGCGGGAATCTATTTTACTCTTTCTTTTCCCTTTTATAAAAAAAAAAAAAAAAACAACTTCTCATTCGGAAAGAAACTAAGTGTGTTTACTGAAAAGAGAGATCTGCCCTTCAACATTACTGGCTGGCCTCTGCACCACTCACTTGTCTACCATAACTACAAATCATGGGTTCCCATAGTAAAGTATTGATGGGGTTCCACCGATGATCTACCTACTGTCATTGATTTTAAAGTTAAATTGTATGCATAAAAACATCATTAGCTTTCATTACCCCCCCTCCCCCATGTCAGACTCCGCATGCATGCCCAGGCCTAGCCTAGACCTGCTACTCCTCTACGCATGTGCAAATGTTCTGTTTCAAATTTTACTTTCTGCATTGACATACCACCTTAGACCCAGCCTGTCCAGACAGTATGGTCACCTGATGACTTGACACACTTCACAAGGCAGCTTAACTCTTCAATAAGACAAAGAGGCTGAAGCCAATGCAATTTTACTGGATGTTTTTCCAGTCTTTTGAAGCATAACATGGCTTTCCTGAGCCCTTTCTCTGTGAATAACTAATGCTGACCGAGGGGACATGGAACGGGTCTAGCTTGGAATAAACTATACTGTAGCTAGCTCTAAACAGGAGGGGTGAACAGAGGAAGATACCAAAATAACATAGCAAACAAGTTTCAGTTGGCTAAAGCCACCACTAGATGGCAGCATACTACAAAAAAAATGATAACCTAATCCAGCTTAACTCTTCACTAAGACAAAGAGGGTGAAACCTATGCAATTTTACTGGATGTTTTTCCAGTCTTTTGAAGCATAACATGGCTTTCCTGAGCCCTGTCTCTGTGAATACCTAATGCTGACCGAGGAGACATGGAACGGGTCTAGCTTGGAATAAACTATACTGTAACTAGCTCTAAACAGGAGGGGTGAACAGAGGAAGATACCAAAATAACATAGCAAACATGTTTCAGTTGGCTAAAGCCACCACTAGATGGCAGCATACTACAAAAAATGATAACCTAATCCAGCCTAACTCTTCAATAAGACAAAGAGGCTGAAGCCAATGCAATTTTACTGGATGTTTTTCCAGTCTTTTGAAGCATAACATAGCTTTCCTAGTCATATATATAGAGATCTCTTTAACCATTTAAATTCTCTGATACTACTATCGGGGGACCTTTCATTTTTAAATATTTTTCTGAAGTTCTAAACTCATACCATTAATAGATTAATTAATAGATTAATAGGAGGGGAAAGAGAGGATAAGATGAGATTGGACAGGGCTGTGTTGGGGTGGGTATGGAAAGTTTATATGTATGATGTAAAAAGATTTATGATGGTTTTGTAAGGTATTTTTTTCTTAAAAGAAAATGTAATGAAAGATATAATGGAAAAAAAAGATGGCTTTCCTGAGCCCTGTCTCTGTGAATAACTAATGCTGACTGAGGGGACATGGTAGGGGTCTAGCTTGGAATAAACTATACTGTAACTAGCTCTAAACAGGAGGTGTGAACAGAGGAAGATACCAAAATAACATAGTAAACACGTTTCAGTTGGCTAAAGCCACCACTAGATGGCAGCATACTACAAAAAAATGATAACCTAATCCAGCTTAACTCTTTAATAAGATACAGAGGCTGAAGCCTATGCAATTTTACTGGATGTTTTTCCAGTCTTTTGAAGCATAACATGGCTTTCCTGAGCCCTTTCTCTGTGAATAACTAATGCTGACCGAGGGGACATGGAACGGGTCTAGCTTGGAATAAACTATACTGTAGCTAGCTCTAAACAGGAGGGGTGAACAGAGGAAGATACCAAAATAACATAGCAAACAAGTTCAGTTGGCTAAAGCCACCACTAGATGGCAGCATACTACAAAAAAAATGATAACCTAATCCAGCTTAACTCTTCACTAAGACAAAGAGGGTGAAACCTATGCAATTTTACTGGATGTTTTTCCAGTCTTTTGAAGCATAACCTGGCTTTCCTGAGCCCTGTCTCTGTGAATAACTAATGCTGACCGAGGGGACATGGAACAGGTCTAGCTTGGAATAAACTATACTGTAGCTAGCTCTAAACAGGAGGGGTGAACAGAGGAAGATACCAAAATAACATAGCAAACAAGTTTCAGTTGACTAAAGCCACCACTAGATGGCAGCATACTACAAAAACAGCCTATGCAATGTTACTGGATGTTTTTCCAGTCTTTTGAAGCATAACATAGCTTTCCTAGTCATATATAGAGATCTCTTTAACCATTTAAATTCTCTGGTACTACTATCGGGGGACCTTTCATTTTTAAATATTTTTCTGAAGTTCTAAACTCATACCATTAATAGATTAATTAATACATTAATAGGAGGGGAAAGAGAGGATAAGATGAGATTGGACAGGGCTGTGTTGGGGTGGGGATGGGGATAAAGTTTATATGTATGATGTAAAAAGATTTATGATGGTTTTGTAAGGTACTTTTTTATTAAAAGAAAATGGAATAAAAGATATAATGGGAAAAAAAAGATGGCTTTCCTGAGCCCTGCCTCTGTGAATAACTAATGCTGACTGAGGGGACATGGTACAGGTCTAGCTTGGAATAAACTATATTGTAACTAGCTCTAAACAGGAGGGGTGAACAGAGGAAGATACCAAAATAACATAGCAAACAAGTTTCAGTTGGCTAAAGCCACCACTAGATGGCAGCATACTACAAATATTTAAAGCAGTAGGTGCTGAGGAGGAGTGGGAGGATAACAATATCCCCAGAAATTCAACTTTATCCCCTTGGCGCCGGTGCCTCCCGGCCCTTTAAGGGTCTCAGAAGCCGCATTTGCGTGCGGCCGGCGTGAAGAGGTTAACAAAATATTTATATCGAACTACCATCAAGTCAGTGAAACTCCTGGGATATTGATCTGGTCAGGTAAGTAGCAGAGGGGGTTGTTAATCAGTTTCAGCTGCTTTGGTGTTTATGAAATTAACAACAGGCGCACTAGATGGGCAACAATGAGACGACCCTCAAAACAGGAATGGTTTTACAAGTGACATTTTTTTCCCTACTCATCTTTTCTGACTGTTTATCACTAGTTTTGCATTTGGCTAGGGTCAGTGTCACTACTGGTAGCATGAAGCCATACCTGGACCCTACAGAGGTTGCACAGGCAGTCCAAATCCTCCAGGATGGCACATCAATACGTGCTGCGGCAGCGCTCATCCTGTTCCTCCTTGCACAAAGGAGCAGATACCGGTCCTGCTGATAGGTTAAGGACCTTCTACAGCCCTGTCCAGCTCTCCTAGAGTAACTTCCTGTCTCCTGGAATCTTCTCCATGCTCTTGAGACTGTGCTGGGAGACACGGCAAACCTTCATTGAGAAAGTTTGGAGACCCCTGATCTAGACCAAATACCCATCGGTGGTGACAATGTAAAAACTATGGGTGGACCAAACCAACGAATGGCCCTGTCCAGCTCTCTTAGAGTAACTTCCTGTCTCGTGGAATCTCCTCCATGCTCTTGAGACTGTGCTGGGTGACACAGCAAACCTTCATTGAGAAAGTTTGGAGACCCCTGATCTAGACCAAATACCCATCGGTGGTGACAATGTAAAAGCTATGGGTGGCCCAAACCAACAAATGGCCCTGTCCAGCTCTCCTAGAGTAACTTCCTGTCTCGTGGAATCTCCTCCATGCTCTTGAGACTGTGCTGGGAGACACGGCAAACCTTCATTGAGAAAGTTTGGAGACCCCTGATCTAGACCAAATACCCATCGGTGGTGAAAATGTAAACGCTATGGGTGGACCAAACCAACTAATGGCCCTGTCCAGCTCTCCTAGAGTAACTTCCTGTCTCCGGGAATCTCCTCCATGCTCTTGAGACTGTGCTGGGAGACACAGCAAACCTTCATTGAGAAAGTTTGGAGACCCCTGATCTAGACCAAATACCCATCGGTGGTGACAATGTAAAAACTATGGGTGGACCAAACCAACGAATGGCCCTGTCCAGCTCTCCTAGAGTAACTTCCTGTCTCGTGGAATCTCCTCCATGCTCTTGAGACTGTGCTGGGTGACACAGCAAACCTTCATTGAGAAAGTTTGGAGACCCCTGATCTAGACCAAATACCCATCGGTGGTGACAATGTAAAAGCTATAGGTGGACCAAACCAACGAATGGAAAAGATGGTGATGGGGGGCATTTCATTGCAATCCAACCCCGCCTTCAATAAATAATTCATTTACATCCAATGAATCTTTTATTTTTTATTTCCGTTGTTACAAACTATTTTATCTCAATATCGCGCCGCTAATAGTTTCTTTAAATAAATTTAAAAAAAAAGCCACAAATGAATCACCGACTAGCGAGCACAATAATTGGACTCTTTCGCATAATCCACTCCGGCAACTTCCACGTCTCTAAATAGGAATGTTCATCATTTTAATGCAATATAAATATTAAGAATTTTAATTCGATTTTAATCATGTTAATCAGCTCCTTGTACAAACTGTTTTTCTTTGGGAGAAATATGAAGCGCTTTTGGAAAAAAAAAAAAAAAAGAATAAAATAAATAAAAAAAAGGGGGGGGGGGGGGAACAACGGCGAGGACGATGAAATGACTGGAAAGCAATTTATGACGGGGATGTGGTTGGTAAGCACTTCTGAAATTAAATGTGTCCTTAAAAAGCGAGTGGAGAAGGAAGCCCCACGTGTGGGAGGGAGGAGGAGGACTAGCAAACAAAGGGAAGGCCACCTCGGTAATTGAAGTGTTGCAAAACTTTTGCGCTGCTTGCGTCCGAGATGATTTTATGGGCAAAAATTTGTTGAGGAAGGCTCTGATCAAAGATGTCAAGACAAACAGAATCATTCTTTTGTTTTTTAATGGAGGGGAAGATGAAGATCGGATCTGCGGATTGAGCATAATGGATCGGAGTCCGATCCATTATGCTCCCCAATCCGCAGATCCGATCCATCCTGCGGGGATCGTCTGCTTGCAACCTATACGAGGTGACACCGGACCCGCTCCACGAAAAGGTAAGTTGTAAAGCAATCCGCCGATCCCTGCAGAATGGATCGGATCCATCCTGCCAAACAGAATCATTCTTTTGTTTTTTAATGGAGGGGAAGATGAAGATGGAACTGAAAATGCTGCAACAGGGGCAGACTGACAACTCATGGGGCCCCCGGGCAATAGGGGATCATGGGGCCCCTGTATTCTTGCACAAACTCAAAAAAGCCTATGAAAAAGGTACCAGGGGCATCTCATGGGGCCCCCTGCTGACCCCCGGGCCCTCGGGCAGTGCCCGAGTTTCCAAATGGTCAGTCCGCCCCTGTGCTGCAATTATTATCAGTTTTACCTGAATATTGTTTTGTAATTTTTGTTGCAATATTTATAACACTTCTCGCCTTACCCACTTGCCCCCCAGCAGAGGTGTTCCTAGGGTTGGTGTCACCCTGTGCGGTAACACTTGGTGACACCCCCTCCGACGATCCTCGCAGGATGAATCGGATCTGCGGATTGAGCATATTGGATCGGAGTCCGATCCATTATATTCCCTAATCCGCAGATCTGACCCATCCTGCCAGGATCATCGGCATGCAACCTATATGGGGTGACACCGGGCCCCCTCCAGGAAAAGGTAAGTTGTAAAGAAAGCTGATGATTCCCGCAGGATGGATCAGATCTGCGGATTGAGCATAATGGATCGGAGTTCGATCCATTATGCTACCCAATCTGCAGATCCGATCCATCCTGCGGGGACTGTCGGCATGCAACCTATACAGGGTGACACCGGGCCCCCTCCACGAAAAGGTAAGTTGTACAGCAAGCCGACCATCCCCGCAGAATGGATCCGATCCATCCTGGGAGGATCGTCGGCTTGCTTTACAACTTAGCTTTTCGTGGAGCGGGTCCGGTGTCACCCCGTGCGGTAGGTGTCACCCGGTGTGGCGCATACACCCCTGCACCTGCCTCGGGACGCCACTACCCTCCAGAGGATTTCCCCCCTTCCTGACCAGGCCATTTTTTGTGTTACGGCACTGCGTTACTTTAACTGACAATTGCGCGGTCATGCAACGCTGCACCCAAAGGGTGCATCCCTAGGGTTGGTGTCACCCAGTGCGGTAACACTTGGTGACACCCCCTCCGACCATCCCCGCAGGATGGATCGGATCTGCGGATTGAGCATAATGGATCAGACTACGATCCATTATGCTCCCCAATCTGCAGATCCCATCCATCCTGCTGGGATCATCAGCATGCAACCTATACGAGGTGACACCGGACCCGCTCCACGAAAAGGTAAGTTGTAAAGCAAGCCGAGGATCACCGCAGAATGGATCAGATCTGCGGATTGAGCATAATGGATCGGAGTCCGATCCATTGTCCTCCCTAATCCGTAGATCCGATCCATCCTGCTGGGATCGTCCCAGAACTCATACAATGATTTCTTTCCAGATAAAACCTAAAAAATCCTAACGTAAATTTTCATCAAAATAAATTGACTCCCCTTCTTTCTCAAAATTCAAGGCAGCATGACTAAAACTGGTCATCAAGGCCAGCCCACCAAGGCTTCTTCAATGTTCCACCACCCAATTGAACCCTTTGAAGGTAAGACCTCTACTTATCAATACACTTTTTTTTTCATCTAAAGCTGGTCACACATAGATCAGTTTTTCCATTCAGCCAGTGGGTTGCTTGAAAAAAAACTGACCCGATTCCGCCATCCACACATTTGATGCTGATGCAGGAAGCCTCCCCACCGAGTAGTTGTTTTCCCACAGGAGGACTTCCTCACTGTAAGAGTACACCGATCAGCACTGCCACTGATTGGCTACAACCACTGATCGAAGGGAACTTTTCCAGCATCCCACAGGAGGACTTCCCCACTGTAAAAGTACACCGATCAGCACTGCCACTGATTGGCTACAAGCACTGATCGAAGGGAACATTTCCAGCATCCCACAGGAGGACTTCCCCACTGTAAGAGTACACCGATCAGCACTGCCACTGATTGGCTACAAGCACTGATCGAAGGGAACATTTCCAACATCCCACAGGAGGACTTCCCCACTGTAAGAGTACACCGATCAGCACTGCCACTGATTGGCTACAACCACTGATCGAATGGTACTTTTCCAGCATCCCACAGGAGGACTTCCCCACTGTAAGAGTACACCGATCAGCACTGCCACTGATTGGCTACAAGCACTGATCGAAGGGAACTTTTCCAGCATCCCACAGGAGGACTTCCCCACTGTAAGAGTACACCGATCAGCACTGCCACTGATTGGCTACAAGCACTGATCGAAGGGAACTTTTCCAGCATCCCACAGGAGGACTTCCCCACTGTAAGAGTACACCGATCAGCACTGCCACTGATTGGCTACAAGCACTGATCAAAGGGAACTTTTCCAGCATCCCACAGGAGGACTTCCCCACTGTAAGAGTACACTGATCAGCACTGCCACTGATTGGCTACAACCACTGATCGAAGGGAACATTTCCAACATCCCACAGGAGGACTTCCCCACTGTAAAAGTACACCGATCAGCACTGCCACTGATTGGCTACAAGCACTGATCGAATGGAACTTTAACAGCATCCCACAGGAGGACTTCCCCACTGTAAGAGTACACCGATCAGCACTGCCACTGATTGGCTACAAGCACTGATCGAAGGGAACTTTTCCAGCATCCCACAGGAGGACATCCCCACTGTAAGAGTACACCGATCAGCACTGCCACTGATTGGCTACAAGCACTGATCGAAGGGAACTTTTCCAGCATCCCACAGGAGGACATCCCCACTGTAAGAGTACACCGATCAGCACTGCCACTGATTGGCTACAAGCACTGATCGAAGGGAACTTTTCCAGGATCATAAGAGGTTGATCGAGAGAACATTCATAGATGAATCAAAATTCAGCTGGTTTCTGCTGAACCAGACAAAACTCAATCCATGTATGGCCAGCTTTAGCTGTGTCTACATCCCTTGGTAATTGGTTCACCTGTCAATAGGCCTCTCTACTCCTCCAGATCTGTGGCATTGGGGGCCTCTCATATTTATAAACAGCTTTGGACTGTAAGCTCAGAGACAAGGACTAATCTGAAGGGATCTATGTCTCCTGTAAACAGCTCCATAATTTATCGTCAATTACAAATAAAAAAAAAAAGAATAAAATAAATAATAAAATAGAAGAGGCTGTGCCACAGACATCAAATCCATTTTAGGAGCATGCAGTAAATTTATTCCTCGCCGAAGACATCTCTTTAGCAGGAGCAGGTATATTGTAGGCCATAACCCCTATGGAGCGAGTATTGGCAGCTTGACTTATGATATTGAAAGAGAAAAGCTAAATGGTTTCTCTGAGAACAAAGCAATTAATTGATGCTTAGAGGTATGACTGCAGTTCATAATGCGATGTCTCTTAGACCCTTCTCCGAGTGCTTTCCGCTGCTTAATAGACTGCTCTAAATTTTACTCAACCCCAAAACAGCCTTCATCCTCTTAACTCACCAAGAGCCCCAATGGTGAACTGAGGCTTTTCAACATGGCGGGTTCCCCATAACTCTGCTATCTAGGAAGAGATGTCAGTTAATCAGAACGGCTACAACACAGGACTTCATAGATGTGCCGGACAGTAAAATGTGAAAATGTCCATTGTTTAAGGTAAACGTGGGAAAAATGTGAGTCTGCCATGGATGATGTTCTACTGAAAATCCTAGTTACCTAAGTGTAATGCTGTCAAGCTTGAGCGGCTGAACCAGATAAAAAAAGTCAGAGAAAAGTCAGATGTCAGGAGAAAAGATGAGGAAGCCTGGGCAAATGTGCCAGTGCTCAAGATGGCAGCACCAACTCCCGCAAAAAATGTGCACATGCACATAGGCGGACGGCACGTAATCACGCATGTGCATCACCACACACAGGGCGCGATAATTGCCAATAATCAGTGGCCTTTATAAGGACTGCAACTCTGCTCAGTAATTGCTGGGTTATCGTCAACCCCCCAGTTCCTGTGTTCCTGTATTTACTATTGATTACCCGTTACCGACACGGCTTGATACTGACCTTGCTTTGGCTCTCTTCCTGGCTCTCTACCTCAGCTTTGATCCTGACCTTGATCTTGTCTGCTGCTCCGTGTATGACCCCGGCTTGATCCTGACCTTGCTCCTGTCTGCTGCCCTGTGTATGACCCCAGCTTGATCCTGACCTTGCTCCTGTCTGCTGCTCCGTGTATGACCCCGGCTTGATTCTGACCTTGATCCTGTCTGCTGCTCCATGTATAACACTGGCTTGATCCTGACCTTGATTCTGTCTGCTGCTCTGTGTATGACCCCAGCTTGATCCTGACCTTGATCCTGTCTGCTGCCCCGTGTATGACCCTGGCTTGATCCTGACCTTGATCCTGTCTGCTGCTCCGTGTATGACCCCGGCTTGATTCTCACCTTGCTCCTGTGTGCTGCCCTGTGTATGATCCCATCTTGATCCTGACCTTGCTCCTGTCTGCTGCCCTGTGTATGACCCCGGCTTGATTCTGACCTTGATCCCGACTGCTGCGCGGTGTATGACCCCGGCTTGATCCTGACCTTGATCCTGTCTGCTGCTCCATGTATAACACTGGCTTGATCCTGACCTTGATCCTGTCTGCTTCTCTGTGTATGACCCCGGCTTGATCCTGACCTTGCTCCTGTCTGCTGCCCTGTGTATGGCCCCAGCTTGATCCTGACCTTGATCCTGTCTGCTGCTCCGTGTATGACCCTGGCTTGATCCTGACCTTGATCCTGTCTGCTGCACCGTGTATGACCCTGGCTTGATCTTGACCTTGCTCCTGTCTGCTGCCCTGTGTATGACCCCATCTTGATCCTGACCTGGCTTCTGTCTGCTGTTCCGTATTGACACTGGCTCTGGCTACTGACTACTCTACTCATCCTCCGGTATCCAAGAGTCCTCTGGAGAAACCCCTCCTGCATCCAGAGCACCCACGGTTTCCATCTCATCAGGCATCACCAAGCAGCAACACCACTGGCAACCCGTGCTTCTTTGGGCACTGCACCTCCTGTCTCCACCTCCAGAGGCGCACTGCACTTAGCCGTAAGGGGAGCCCTCTCTCTACTCCAGCCTCTGGTCAGGTACGTGACATCAGAAGCCATCATTTGCATTTTCTTCCAGATCATAGCCTTAGAAACAGATAGTCTGGAAAGTAGTATCTTGAGAATGAGGGATGAGCAAAGACCGCCCTAACATTTCTTTAAAGGATAGGTTCAACTTTTGACCAAAAATAATAAATGCACGTTTCTTTGCTGGTAAATAAACGTGCATTTATTATTTTTGGTTTGCAGAAACCTATAAATCATTGCACCAGCGATCAGAAGATTGCTGGTGCCATGCAGGTCTCCTGCAGACCTGTCAGTAGACCTGGCAACCTACCCTGTAAAATAATTGCTAAGAGAATTCATGGAAAAAGTCACTTACAAGTGGCGGTCCATGCAATCGCCAAGGGTCGGATACGACTGAATGGATAGAAATGCTATCTAATACATTTTACACTCCCTTTTACTTGTCTTCTATCTGTCTGGAAACCAATTTTTGGCCACTGAAGAACGTTGGCTGTTTGTTGTCCTTTCTGTGGTCATTTAGTGAACCATTCTTGGACACTTGGATCATTTGGCACGCTTTCTCCTGCAACTGTATACAGGCTACTATATTATATCGTAGAACATCATTTGGTAGGATGTGAAATGGATATAAGTTACACAGAGTTTAGGTCCTCATTAAGCAAGGATGATAATTACACAATTGCACAATGTGACCTAAAGATTGGACATCTGATCACCATGTCTATATGAACCTGTTGGACATATCATTTCAAAACCATGGAGTTTCATCCTATTTCCCTTTAGTTTGCAGCTATAACAGCCTCAACTTCTCTGGGAAGTCTTGAAGATGTTAAAGTTTGTTTGCGGTCATTTGTCCCACAGCCAAAAAGTCATTTGTGAGGTCATCTACTGATGTTGGATGATAAGACCTGGCTTGCAAATGTCAAAACAATTAATTCCAAATATGTTCAGTTAGGTTGAGACCAAGACTCTGAGCAGACGACATATGTTCCTCTACAACAAATTCATCAAACTGTCAAAACATACCTTGATGGAGCTGCCTTTGTGCACAAGAACACAGTAAACAGAAAGGGACCTTCTCCAAACTGTTGCTACAAAGTTGGAAGAGCCAAATTATCTAAAATGTCTCTGTATGCCTTAGGCCCCATGTACACGGGACATTTCTGAACGATGGAAACTGACTGCTGGAAAACGTAGGCTAAAAAAACGTCTGTTTAGCCGCGTTTGCATAATGCGTTTATGTGCGTTTGCATTTAGAAGCGTTTTTTAAAGATAAGCACAGGAGAACCTCCCAAATGCCCAGAATGCACTGAAAAGGAGTGAATTATTAACTATTTCAGACTGTTTCAGAGAAATACAGAGAGTAGAAGCAGAGACAGCAGTATGTGTTGAGATTAGCTTAGGTGTGAGTTGCTCATTAACATATCTTTTGTTTCCAAGGGTGGGAGAGGTCTGAGGTGTGAATTGGTCATTACAATGTGTGACAAGCTTGGTAGGAACTTCCTGTGTTCAGTGTTTTGTCCATCTGAGCACCTTGAAAACTCTTTGCATGCATTTTTCATGATAAAAAAAAGGCTCTGGACAACATTGGTAACTGGAAGAGTTCAAAAAAAATTTAAACAGTTATAAACATGATTTGCTGCGTTTAGACGCGTTTACAAGCGTTTTGCATTTGAAACGCTGATAAAATCGACGTCTGAAGTTTGCTGCGTTCAAAAAAACGACTGTAAATGAAGATGTGTACATGGACACATAGGAAAACATTAGGGAGAGTTCAGGGGCTGCTGAAAAGAAAATGCAGAACAGCTCCTAAACGTGAGTTTATCATCTGCAGTGTACATGAACCCTTAGCATTAAAAATACCTTTCAATGAAAACACAACTTGGAGTGGTATCTGTAACGGAACTGGACCCCGGCTGCACTAGGGTATTTCCGTTAGACTCCCGCTTCCCTGTCGGAACACAGATCCACGGACACCACCGCTGACCATAAGAGACTAGAGACCACCAGACTTGAAGGAAACCAGGAAATAGACTGCTTTATTTTAACACAGACACAAGATATAAACATTCAAGGGAACAATTCTCCCCTCCCTGCATATGGACACAGGGCGGGGCAAACCAAATCTAGCAATCAGAGACATATCAGCAGACACCCCCCACCAAGCCAATACACAAACACATACATCCCATAATAGTTTGCTTCCAAGCAAGACACACAATAGAACAATGGGATGCACCACATGGCAGCAAACAATGAACAACCCCCACACCCCACCTATACATGTCTACACAATATCAGGACATTCCACCCTGTACCCCTAACAGGCACAGGGTGACTTACACATAGGAGGGATATGGGGAGCTGAGACAGGGGTCTCCCCACCTCTCCAAAGTGAGCTGTGCTCCATGGGCCCCCCACCCAAAGTCACTCCCGTCACAACACCCTTAACGAGCCCTGTCACATAACATAGGGAAGAACAATGAAAATTAGAGCAGTAGTAACAAAACTGGAATTGCCTCCATCATGGTCCTCAAAAGCAGCAGGTGACTCCATCTGTAAATGCCATATGACTTTGGCTGCCCTAGGTCATTGCCCCATTAAAGCCATAATGATGATACCATATTGTTGGCCAATCTTAGGGGTCGTTTGGGCAAAAAAAGATGCCATCCCATGTACTAACAGCTTTAAAGAAGAGGCAGTGGTTGGTCTGATGGTTCTTTGGTGGCCTCTTACCAATCAGTGCTGACTGAATATGGAAGCTACAGTACCGTAGTACTTTCCGAGGCACAGACCAGGTACAAACATGCACACTAGGACCTAGAGGTCTGTGACCTAGAAAGCAATGCGGACGGAGAAAGCCAAACAAAGAGAAGGAGCATTTTTCAGAAGGAAGCCAACCATGACAGCTCCTGTATTGCCCCCACGGGTTTTCTTTATGTCTTTTTGGTTTTGCTTGGCGTTAATCATAAAAAAATGTCTAAAGCCATAATGATGATACCATATTGTTGGCCAATCTTAGGGGTTGTTTGGGCAAAAAAAGATGCCATCCCATGTACTAACAGCTTAAAGAAGAGGCAGTGGTTGGTCTGATGGTTCTTTGGTGGCCTCTTACCAATCAGTGCTGAGAGTATATGGAAGCTACAGTACCGTAGTACTTTCCGAGGCACAGACCAGGTACAAACATGTACACTAGGACCTAGAGGTCTGTGACCTAGAAAGCAATGCGGACGGAGAAAGCCAAACAAAGAGAAGGAGCATTTTTCAGAAGGAAGCTAACCATGACAGCTCCTGTATTGCCCCCATGGGTTTTCTTTATGTCTTTTTGGTTTTGCTTGGCGTTAATCATAAAAAAAAGTCTAAAGCCATAATGATGATACCATATTGTTGGCCAATCTTAGGGGTTGTTTGGGCAAAAAAAGATGCCATCCCATGTACTAACAGCTTAAAGAAGAGGCAGTGATTGGTCCACATGCTTTTAGCCATAAAGCAGGTGGGATGATCAAGTAGTCACATATCTTTGGGCATATAATGGGTTTTAGAGGTACGTATTATGCAGTTTCCAATCAGTTAAAGACATATAGTACAGCAGCATGGGCAGGGATGTGAAGTATGTTAAAGTGCTCATGGACAGAAGAGGATAGTTGGACATCCTTACCATCAGGTAAACTATGTCCCCATATACATCTCTAGGTTTCTTTTGTAATATGGAATGCCAACTGTAACTTAAAACCTTGAAAAGCCTTCTTTTTACTTTTACAACTGGCCTACCGTTTTTGTTCTGTATGCATCCCGGCCCTTTAAGATGGTGCACACCGTAAAAACCCGGCACTGCGTTTTCTGTCTCCTGATCCGAGAAGGTCGCTTGCTGATTCAATGCGTCTCCGCTGGTGACAGCATAATTTTAGCTTAATTGAATGGCTACTTGGAAGCGTCAGTGTTTGTGGTATCTAATCAATGGACGTGTCCATTCTTGGCTGAATCACAGATGGATAAAGTGAAGATTCATACGATTAATTACTGGCCAGCTTGACTCGTTCATGGACTGCGCACATGACCATGATGCTTTGTGGCAATCAAGTCATCGGACGGATGGAGGAAGAACAATGAAGGGACACAGAGGCTATTCTTAGAAGCCGGGCGAGGTTTAATATTAGACCATCTCCTCTGATAAATGAGGAATTAATTTATGGGACAAATCGCAGACATTGGGGTGAATTTATAAAAGGAGCCATAAACTGGGTAAAATTTGTCACGCTTGAGGTCATCATATTTCTTAGTTAATTAGCTGACCATTTTCCTGACTATTATTAAAGCAGCATAAAGAAGTCACCAGGCTGATATCCTCAACCATGACCTCAAAAAATGTAGTTTCCTAACCCCATTAAACTTTCCCCTCCTTTTTGTCAATGTATTAAATGCTGTTTCTTCTACAGGCAGGGAATGATGTCAATGGTATAGCACTAGTCATTGACACAGCTGGATCCATTACACAACCATTTCACAATATGGCACCCATAGGGCTGGCACCATCCAAGGGTAAGGTTGGCCATACATTATACAATTATCTGGAGATTTTTGGTTTAGATTTACCAAAAACCATATAATAGGAGGACAAACTTAAACAACACTTTCAGTTGTATCCAATTAGGCAGGCTCTTGCACTACACAGTTGAAGGTAAATCTAAAGGAAATTGGGCAGAAAATTGGAAGATAATTGTATAATGTATGGCCAGCCTAAGTGTGTAGACACCTACCCAGGGCTGGTGAAAGACTATGTTACATCCTAGGCAAGACCAGCTACTTGTGACACCCCCCCCCCCCAATAAATAAATAAATAATTTTAAAAACATAAAAAAATATTAAATCAACAAAACATGAAACTGCTAAATTTCTTTTAATTTGCAAAAATAAGTGTCATAAGATGCCACCAGCACCAATATTAAAGACAAGATCAAAGTCACGGACAGACTGTATCTGTGGCTGGCAGTGGCAGGGTGACAGCGGCAGTGAGTGGAGGATGATGGATCCGCAGATCCCAGGTTGGAATTCCCCAGGCAATGGGGGGAGGTAAAACATGATGGATCCACACTCTGACAGATCCCAGGCTATAATTCCCCAGGCAATGGGAAGAAATCAAACTCTGTGACAGCAGGCAGCTGAACTGAGCGATCCCATACAGTGACAGATCCAACACAACACACCACCACCAACACTGACACAGATCAGCAGGCACTAGAAGGGCAGGCTGTAGGATGATGATGATGTCATTACTCACTGACTCATTGCACATGTGATGGATGGCCGGCTGGGTCACACTCACACAGACACGAGACACCAGAGCCAGACATTACCTTCCTCCGCAGGCACAGCTCCGCCTCCACTGATGAATGGGAAGAGAAGGGCTGGAACTCCACGGTGATCAGCAGGAGACAGCCAGCTTGTAGTAAGGGACTGAGTCTGAGAGGAACACTGGAAGGAGTGGCAGCTCAGCTGCTACACTGACCCAGATACCCGACATCTTCCTCTGCTCTTTCTTCCTCCCCTCTGCTGCCAATCCTCTCAGCTGAAGGATCATTCATGACGTGGCAGTATCTTCCATTTGTGAATGATTGCACCAACTGTTGTCACCTTCTCACCAAGCTGCTTGGTGATAATTTGGTAGCCCAGTCCAGCCTTGTGTAGGTCTACAATCTTGTCCCTGAAATCCTTGGACAGCTCTTTGGTCTTTGCCATGGTGGAGAGTTTGGAATCTGATGGTTTGATTGCTCCTGTGGACAGGTGTCTTTTATACAGGTAACAAAATGAGATTAGCAGCACTCCCTTTAAGAGACTGCTTCTAATCTCAGCTTGTTACCTGTATGAAAGACACCTGGGAGCCAGAAATCCTGCGGAATGATAGGGGATCAAATCCTTATTTCCCTCATGAACATACAGATCAGTCATCATTTGTTAGACGCATTTCTGCTGAATTTTTGGTTGCTATTCTGTCTCTCAGTGTTACAATACACCGAACATTCGATTTTTAGACCGATCATTTCTTTGTGAGGGGCGGACATTCAAAATCAGCAGGGGAGCAAATACGCATTTCCTTCACTGTATATTAGACCACTGCAGAGAAACTACTGCTTCCCTTCAGAAAGCAGGAATCCCATTCTGCAGCATGCTGGCAGGAGACTGGCCTTTATATCCAAGCTGTGGCTGCTTTGCTGATTGAGTATCTATAGGTCGGACTCAGGGTATATCAGACTTCTGCAGAGAAACTACTACTTCCCTTCAGAAAGCAGGGATCCCATTCAGCAGCATGCTGGTAGGAGACTGGCCTTTATATCCAAGCTGTGGCTGCTTTGCTGATTGAGTATCTATAGGTCGGGCTCAGGGTATATCAGACCTCTGCAGAGAAACTACTACTTCCCTTCAGAAAGCAGGGATCCCACTCAGCAGCATGCTGGCAGGAGACTGGCCTTTCTACCCAAGCTGTGGCTGCTTTGCTGGCTGAGGAGCTATAGGTCAGACTCAGGGTATATCAGACTTCTGTAGAGAAATTACAGCTTCCCTTCAGAAAGCAGGGATCCCACTCGGCAGCATGCTGGCAGGAGACTGGCCTTTCTACCCAAGCTGTGGCTGCTTTGCTGGCTGAGGAGCTATAGGTCAGATTCAGGGTATATCAGACCTCTGTAGAGAAATTACAGCTTCCCTTCAGAAAGCAGGGATCCCACTCGGCAGCATGCTGGCAGGAGACTGGCCTTTCTACCCAAGCTGTGGCTGCTTTGCTGGTTGAGGAGCTATAGGTCAGACTCAGGGTGTATCAGACCTCTGCAGAGAAACTACTACTTCCCTTCAGAAAGCAGGGATCCCACTCGGCAGCATGCTGGCAGGAGACTGGCCTTTCTACTAAAGCTGTGGCTGCTTTTTTGGTTGAGGAGCTATAGGTCGGACTCAGGGTATATCAGACCTCTGCAGAAAAACTACTACTTCCCTTCAGAAAGCAGGGATCCCACTCAGCAGCATGGTGGCAGGAGACTGGCCTTTCTACCCAAGCTGTGGCTGCTTTGCTGGTTGAGGAGCTATAGGTCGGACTCAGGGTATATCAGACCTCTGCAGAGAAACTACTGCTTCCCTTCAGAAAGCAGGGATCCCACTCGGCAGCATGCTGGCAGGAGGCTGGCCTTTCTACTCAAGCTGTGGCTGCTTCCCTACAAAAACAGAAAGAATTTGATTACCTTTTGTTTTGCACCTGGAGTGTATTTAGCTGGTTTAAACTGAAAATTCAGTCTGGCTTTAAGCCAACATAAATAAAGAGCAAAACTAAAACACACACACAAGCGCACCCTGCACATTAGTAACTGCGAATTGAAAACAGCTTCCGTTTTTACGACCGCAATCTGCAGACGGAGTGAAGTGACGGCTGACAAGCAACGTATATATTTACCGACATCCTTTGAAACGCAATGTCTGTTTCCATCTGTTTTTAAGGGACCACTACACCTTAAAATTGATTGCGATCCCGCCGCCTCTGACGGTCGTTTGGAGAGTCGGAGTAATTTCCGTGGTGCTGGGGAATGTGCGCAGGGATATTAATTTTCAAGTGATTGGAAAATAGATTTGCCAACTTTAAACCCAGCCGCCTGAAATGTCACCCTCCACGAAAAAAAGGGAAAGGGATTGTCGGGTAATTTGATAAATGAAATTCTTAAATGACTTTCTCGCCAACACAGTTTATTGGGCTGATATTGGATTATCGCAACTGCTATTATTGTGGGTTTTTCTGTGTTTTTTTTTTTTCTATGGTGTTCTCTAATAAATGGAAATGCACTTTAAAGGAACAAACACACTGCTTGAAATACAGGACCGAAGGTGTATTTTTATTTTTGGTTTTAAAGCTGAACTCTAGGTTGATAAAAAAAAGACATTAAAAATGTATTGGTCTGGTGACACTGGGACTGGTGTGGCAGTAACCAGGAACACTGTTGATGGATACAAGGGTCTGGTGACACTGGGACTGGTGTGGCGGTAACCAGGAACACTGTTGATGGATACAAGGGACTGGTGACACTGGGACTGGTGTGGCGGTAACCAGGAACACTGTTGATGGATACAAGGGACTGGTGACACTGGGACTGGTGTGGTGGTAACCAGGAACACTGTTGATGGATACAAGGGACTGGTGGCACTGGGACTGGTGTAGCAGTGGCCTGAAACACTGTTGATGGCTTACAAGGGACTGGTGACACTGGGACTGGTGTGGCAGCAATCAGTTACACTGTTGATGGATACAAGGGACTGGTGGCACGGACTGGTGTGGCGGTAACCAGGAACACTGTTGATGGCTTACAAGGGACTGGTGGCACGGACTGGTGTGGCGGTAACCAGGAACACTGTTGCTGGCTTACACTGGTCTGGTGACATTGGGACTGGTGTAGCAGTGGCCTGGAACACTGTTGATGGCTTACAAGGGTCTGTTGACAGCTTGACTGGTGTGGCGGAGATCAGGAACATTGCAGATGGGTACAAGGGACTGGTGACACTGGGACTGGTGTGGCGGTAACCAGGAACACTGTTGATGGATACAAGGGACTGGTGACACTGGGACTGGTGTGGTGGTAACCAGGAACACTGTTGATGGATACAAGGGACTGGTGACACTTGGACTGGTGTAGCAGTGGCCTGGAACACTGTTGATGGCTTACAAGGGACTGGTGACACTGGGACTGGTGTGGCAGCAATCAGTTACACTGTTGATGGATACAAGGGACTGGTGGCACGGACTGGTGTGGCAGTAACCAGGAACACTGTTGCTGGCTTACACTGGTCTGGTGACATTGGGACTGGTGTAGCAGTGGCCTGGAACACTGTTGATGGCTTACAAGGGTCTGTTGACAGCTTGACTGGTGTAGCGGAGATCAGGAACATTGCAGATGGATACAAGGGACTGGTGACACTGGGACTGGTGTGGCAGCAATCAGTTACACTGTTGATGGATACAAGGGACTGGTGGCACGGACTGGTGTGGCGGTAACCAGGAACACTGTTGCTGGCTTACACTGGTCTGGTGATACTGGGACTGGTGTAGCAGTGGCCTGGAACACTGTTGATGGCTTACAAGGGTCTGTTGACAGCTTGACTGATGTGGCGGAGATCAGGAACATTGCTGATGGATACAAGGGACTGGTGACACTGGGGCTGGTGTGGCAGTAACCAGGAACACTGTTGCTGGCTTACAAGGGACTGGTGACACTGGGACTGGTGTAGCAGTGGCCTGGAACACTGTTGATGGCTTACAAGGGACTGGTGACACTGGGACTGGTGTGGCGGTAACCAGGAACACTGTTGATGGATACAAGGGACTGGTGACATTGGGACTGGTGTAGCAGTGGCCTGGAACACTGTTGATGGCTTACAAGGGTCTGATGACAGTTTGACTGGTGTGGTGGAGATCAGGAACATTGCTGATGGATACAAGGGACTGGTGACACTAGGACTGGTGTGGCGGTAACCAGGAACACTGTTGCTGGCTTACAAGGGACTGGTGACACTAGAACTAGTGCGGCGGCAGCCAGGAACACTGTTGCTGGCAGGGGCGGACTGACAACTCATGGGGCCCCAGGGCAGTAAGAGATAGTGGGGCCGCCTGTGCTCCCACCTACACTCAAGCCACACCCACACAACACTCTACCTCAGGGGTGGACTGACAAATAATGGGGCCCCTGGGTAATAGGGGATCATGGGGCCCCATTGTCCTCGCCAACACCCAAAAAAGCCTATCAAAAAGCCAATGAAAGGTACCCATCTCATGGGGCCCCCTACTAACCACGGGCCCTCGGGCAGTGCCCGAGTGCTCAAATGGTCAGTCTGCCCCTGATCTGCTCCTTATGACCATGTGATCAGAGGCTGAACTAAACTCCTTTCCATGCTCTGACCAGCAGACAAAATCTCTGGTCTCCTCTATGGGCCATAATCAGTGGGTAGAAGGCAAGCCCCTAGTCCCCTCCAAAAGTCCCTGTCCTTGTTGGGTCTGTCACAGCCCTTCCATTGGCAAAACGAAAAAAAAAAAATTATTCAAACCGTCAAACCGGAGCCGCGTCCAAAAAATGCGCAAAAACATCTATCCAAACGCTAGAAAAATGACCACAGATGCTCAGCTCAAGTAGGAATAGGATTACCAAAATTGGAACCGCTCCTCGTGAAACGCGCCTGAAGGTAACACAAAGCCGCACGGCCCACGAAGGGGTTAAGCGTCACGCCGTCCTGATTACCCGTCTCATTACAAACTGCAGCTTCTTCATTTTCAAGGCGAGCACCTTGGATATAAACCGCCGCTGGAAAATGATGGCTTTATCATCGGCACTAATGCCGCGCAGGCACAGGCAATAGGAAATAATGAACGCCACAGCAAAATATAAAATGTCTATTTCTTTTCATTTTTTTTTTTTTTCCTTCTAAAGCCCGGCCGTCTTTTAACTCTTGCCGCAAGGCATCGCTGAGACGTCTTCCCCTCTCCGCAGTTCTGGGGGTGGGAAGGGTGGGGGTGGGGGGGGGGGGGACCGATGAGTTAAAACCATTCCGTTGTGTTTTTCACTTAAAAATCATGTTTCATTACGGGGAAAAAAAAAAAAATACCAGATAAGCAGATTGGGTTGTGATTTTCTGCTGACTGTCCTTTGCAGCTAAAATCAATTGACTCCTCTGTATTGGTTGTTATCCGAGGGAAGGGGAGGGGGGCGTTATGAAGTATTAGTCCGGTCAATGGAAAGTAAGCACTTTGGAAGTGTGGCTCTAAGGTAATGATCGCAGTAAATCGCTAACACCTATGCAGATGGCCGCATAAAGCGGCGGAACAATGCTGTTCGTCTTCCCGGCCATTACAGCCCTTCTAATCAGGTAACTGAACGAAGGGGCTGGATAATCGGGAAGTCGCTGAGACGACGTCTTCTCCTGGCAGGGTGTTAGGGCTGAATTAAAGAGTTACTCCACCTGTGCTGAGAAAAGAAAACTTCTCCGGGAAGTCAATGTGCATGGCAGGGATTTTTAACAACCTTTGTAGCAGATTTCTAACCTTTTTCTGCTCGGAAGAAATAGATGTTCTTTTCAAACTGATTCTGAA
Source organism: Staurois parvus (assembly GCF_062004578.1). Classification (NCBI taxonomy): domain Eukaryota; kingdom Metazoa; phylum Chordata; class Amphibia; order Anura; family Ranidae; genus Staurois; species Staurois parvus. The sequence continues at coordinate 969,318 of NW_028318224.1, forward strand.
TGGGAGGGTCTGATTGGTTATAGTCACCTGATGCCCCTCAGTGTTCTGATGAGCAATGGTCTCCAAACTGCAGCCCCGGGGCCAGATGTGGCCTTGCTTTTATCTGGCCCTTAAGACACTATTTCATCCACTAATCCCACTGACACCAATGATAGGGAACAATTCCTCCCAATGACTTTAACAATGGGGCACAATTCCTCCCACTGATACCAATGATGGGGCACAATTCTTCCCACTGATGCCAATGATGAGGCACAATTCCTACGAATGATGCCGACAATGGGGCACTATTCCTCCCAATGACATCAACGATGGGGCACAATTTCTCCTAATACCACCAAGGATGGGGCACAATTCCTCCAACTGATGCTAATGATGGGACACTATTCCTCCCACTGACACCAATGATGGGGCACTATTCCTCCCACTGACACCAATGATGGGGCACTATTCCTCCCACTGACACTAATGATGGGGCACAATTCCTCCCACTGATACCAATGGTGGGGCACTATTCCTCCTACTGACACCAATGATGGGGCTCTATTCCTCCCACTGACACCAATGATGGGGCACTATTCCTCCCACTGACACTAATAATGGGGCACGATTCCTCACACTGATACCAATGATGGGGCACGATTCCTCCCACTGACACCAATAATGGGGCACAATTCCTCACACTGGCACTAATGATGGAGCACTATTCCTCCCACTGACACCAATGATGGGACACGATTCCTCCCACTGACACCAATGATGGGGCACTATTCCTCCCACTGACACCAATGATGGGGCACGATTCCTCCCACTGACACCAATGATGGGGCACTATTCCTCCCACTGATACCAATGATGGGGCACTATTCCTCCACTGATACCAATGATGGGGCACTATTCCTCCCACTGACACCAATGATGGGACACTATTCCTCCCACTGACACTAATGATGGGGCACTATTCCTCCCACTGACACCAATGATGGGACACTATTCCTCCCACTGATACCAATGATGGGGCACTATTCCTCCCACTGATACCAATGATGGGGCACTATTCCTCCCACTGACACCAATGATGGGGTACTATTCCTCCAACTGACACCAATGATGGGGCACTATTCCTTCCACTGACACCAAGGGATGGTGGGAACCCCTCATGATGGGCACAGCAGGTGTACAGACCCGGGAACGCAGCACAGGGATGGTGGGAGTTCCTCATAATGGGCATGGCAGGTGTACAGACCTGGGAACTCAGCACAGGGATAGTGGGAACCCTTCATAATGGGCACAGAGAGTGTACAGATCCAGGAATTCAAAGCAGGGATGGTGGGAACCCCTCATAATGGGCACAGCAGGTGTACAGACCCGGGAACTCAGCACAGGGATGGTGGAAACCCTACATGATGGGCACAGCGGGTGTATAGACCCAGGAATTCAAAGCAGGGATTTGGTCAATACCCTCCATGAGGGAGGAAGGAAGTCGCCTGAGAAAGAAATCTTGAGGAGTGAGATTTTTTTTGGTGCTCATGACACTCATACAATGTCTTTGCAGCTCTCAACCAATTAAAAATGTAACCTGCGGAAGCTCAGATCCATTCTATGGCTGATTAAAGCTTATTACAGCTGAACTTCCTCACAGGGAGTAGTTCAGAAAATCTTTTCTTCTACCTGTATCAGGGCTGAAATTCTGCAAATAACCTTTTAAAAAGTAAAGTGTTAAATATTTAAAAGCTGTTTTTTAATATAGTCTATAATTGGCCCATTCATCCCCAAAGTGCTGGAACATTTCTTTTCTTTTTTTTTTCTTTTTAACCTACAAATAGGCCATAGAAATCTTCAGCGGAATTTGCTACGGGGCATTTTGTAGACTTTTTTTTATGATTAACGCCAAGCAAAACCAAAAAGACATAAAGAAAACCCATGGGGGCAATACAGGAGCTGTCATGGTTGGCTTCCTTCTGAAAAATTCTCCTTCTCTTTGTTTGGCTTTCTCCGTCCGCATTGCTTTCTAGGTCACAGACCTCTAGGTCCTAGTGTACATGTTTGTACCTGGTCTGTGCCTCGGAAAGTACTACGGTACTGTAGCTTCCATATTCCCTCAGAACTGATTGGTAAGAGGCCACCAAAGAACCATCAGACCAACCACTGCCTCTTCTTTAAGCTGTTAGTACATGGGATGGCATCTTTTTTTGCCCAAACAACCCCTAAGATTGGCCAACAATATGGTATCATCATTATGGCTTTAATGAGGCAATGACCTAGGGCAGCCAAAGTCATATGGCATTTACAGATGGAGTCACCTGCTGCTTTTGAGGACCATGATGGAGGCAATTCCAGTTTTGTTACTACTGCTATAATTTTCATTGTTCTTCCCTATGTTATGTGACAGGGCTCGTTAAGGATGTTGTGACGGGAGTCACTTTGGGTGGGGGGCCCATGGAACACAGCTCACTTTGGAGAGGTGGGGAGACCTCTGTCTCAGCTCCCCATATCCCTATTATGTGTAAGTCACCCTGTGCCTGTTAGGGGTGCAGGGTGAAATGTCCTGATATTGTGTAGACATGTATAGGAGATAGGTGGGGGGTTGTGGATTGTTTGGTGTTATGTGATTGCATCCCATTGTTCTATTGTGTGTCTTGCTTGGGAGCAAACTATTATGGGATGTATGTGTTTGTGTATTGGCTTGGTGGTGGGGGGGGGGGGGGTGTCTGCTGATGTGTTTCTTGTTGCTAGATTTGGTTTGCCCCGCCCTGTGTCCTTATGCAGGGAGGGGAGAATTGTTCCCTTGAATGTATATATCTTGTGTCTGCGTTAAAATAAAGCAGTCTATTTCCTGGTTTCCTTCAAGACTGGTCTCGTCTAGTCTCGTATAGTCAGCGGTGGTGTCCGTGGATCTGTGTTCGGACAGGGAGTCTAGCGGAAATACCCTAGTGCAGTCGGGGTCCGGTTCCATTACAGGTATAACTTTTCTCCTTTAATTAGCTCGCTCGTCTTTTCTTGGTGTTGGATTTTATGTTTAGTAGGTTTTCCCCAGCTAAAAAGAAGGGTGGGTTAGCAGAAGGGGAGTAATGGCCTGGTGGTCGTAAGCAGGGGTGGACTGACAACTCATGGGGCCCCCGGGCAATAGGGGATCATGGGGCCCCTGTGTCCTTGCCCACATTCAAAAGAGCCCATAAAAAAGGTACCAGGGGCATTCCATGGGGCCCCCTACTGACCCTGGGCCCTCGGGCAGTGCCCGAGTGCTCGAATGGTCCGTCCGCTCCTGGTCGTAAGCAGAACAGCAAAATCTTACATTGTGCCAAAGTGAAACCACCATTTAGATGATGTTCATAGTATTCTGAGCACTCTTCCCTGGGGATTCCGAGAAGAAACCAATAGTCACCAGATTGAAGCTTTGAACCTACGGCTGGCCATAGATGGGTAGACAATCTCTTAAAAACTTGTTCTCATTTGATAAAAATCTGTCGTATGAGCATGTGATTATGCCATCATTGATACAAATTTTTTCCCCCACTTGTCCATGCGCAGTGCCATTTTTTGTGTTATTCTTGATTGATTTCACCAATCACTCCTTAAAAATTGTTTGTTTGTACCAAAAATGCCAACACGACTGTATGTAATTTTGTCATAAATATTTGCATTTCAAGAATTAGTATGAGCCCACTAATATTTAGAGAGTCAAACAAATTTTCTATTGATTGTCTACCCATCTATGGCCAACGTAAGAGGCCACCCAATGCCACAGATGTTATTATTTATTCAACTTGTTGCCACTAGTCTGAATTTATTTCATGTTGCCCTTTTCAGAAGAGACTTTTAGCAAATAGTTTATGCTTTTGAGATAACCAATAATGTAAAATCTTCTTGTTTCTATTGCACCATGGAATTGACCTTCTTTAAGGCAAGGTAGAAGAGAGTGCAAAGACAGTGATGGAAACTTGGGGCTAGAGTGGACTGGGGTTGATGACCTTTAAATGGGAATCCTTGTTCCCTGATGACCTTAAGGAGAGAGAAAGATGAGTGGTCATTTGATGCCTGCAATCTGGAGAAGCACTATTACAGAACTTAAGGGACGTAAGACCACTCTATGCTCCAACCTCACTCTTCAGCCAAAAATACCAAAGAGCCTAAAGCCATAACTGCAACAAATTGAGGGCCCCACACCGATGACATCACTTCCTTGTACACATTTGATTCAGTCAAAACCAGGATACTGCATGTCCTTGCCTGAAAACCACTCCTTTCTGAAGGGTTGCACTCCAAAGAACGTAGTCACAGACCTATCTCAAGGACTAAGCTTGTCTGAGGTAAAACACATCAACAAGAGGCAGTTCTTAGATGGGGAGCCACAGCATGCTGGTTTCAGATGAATACGGTTTTTTACAAGGATGTGACAGCATCTGTTTGCATCTTTCAGTTTTTCGGTAGTTAAGGCTTTAGGACTGGGGATGGGCTCCTTGATATGTGTGGCTGAAGAGGGAGATTGGAGCCTGGAGAAGCTCTGCTTCCCTTGAGTTCTCTAATAGTGCCTCCACAGATTGAAAATATCAAGTGAGCACTCATCTTTCTCTCTCTCTTTGAGGTCATCATTGGGGAAATAATGATTCCCATTACAAGATCATCAACCCTGGCCAACTCTAACTCCAAGCTCCCTCTCTTCTACCATCTACCTTATCTTTAGGAAGGTTGATGCCATGGTGCAATAGGATCTCACATTCTTGGATATATCAGAAATATAAACTGTTTACTACAAGTTCCTTCTGAACAAGGCAATATGATATAATTTTGAACTTATGATAACAGGCTGAATAAATATCAACACCTGTAGCCTTGACAAGTGGAAACCCACTTAGGCCCACAGCTCCAATCTGATGACCAGCAGTTCCTTCTTTGAAGCTTCTTTGGGGAAGAGTGCTTGGATTGCCCCAGGGTAATATGGCAAATTATACCATCAAACATCATCCAAATGGTAGTTTTCTACCTTATCTTTAAGAAGGTCAATTTTCTGGAGCAATAGTAAAAGAATATTCCACAGTCTTGTATATCTCAGAGGTATAACCTACAGTATCTACTAAAAGTCTCTTCTGAAAAGGACCACATGATATCCTTTCAAACTATTGGCAACAGACTAAATGAACATCAACACCTCTGGCATTGAAAGGCGGAAGTCCTCCTAGACCCAAATCTCCAAACTTGTGAGTATCTTCTGAAGGCCGAACACCAATGATATAAATTCCTTGTAAAAACTTAATTCACTTACCTTTCCATGATCTTCTTAAAGATAAGGTAGGTTGTAGAAGAAAGGAAGAGAATGCACAGAATGTGAGGGGAATTTGGGTTTACAGTGGACCAAGGTTGGAACCAGGGGCGGACTGATCATTTGGAAACTCGGGCACTGCCCGAGGGCCCAGGGTCAGTAGGGGGCTCCATGAGATGCCCCTGGTACCTTTTTCATAGGCTTTTTTGAGTTTGGGCAAGGACACAGGGGTCTCATGATCCCCTCTTGCCCGGGGGCTGAGTTTTCAGTCCGCCCCTGGTTGGAACAGAACTACCTCTCTCTCATGCATTTTACCCACAATGGGTTAAGTTGTATAGATACACTCATGACTAAGACCGTTGGGGTGAAACCTGTCAGAGAAGGACTGTTCAGGTCCAACCCCGGGTTCACTCTAACCATCAGTTCCCATCACAGTCCCTGCACTCTCTCCCTCTCTTCTACCACCTACCTTAGATGATAAAGTAAGTGAATAAAGTCTTTACAAGGAAGTGATGTCATTAGATGACCTCAGCTTGCTGGCATTACTGGAGAGGCACTGGTTGAGCGCTAAGTAACCTGATTCCTATGAGGTTCAGTCTTTGACAGAGGAAGCATCCCGGGTTGGGCACACTCTGACCCTAAGACATTTGGCACCCACCTACCGTGCTGACATTGAGGGGTACTAGTGAAGGGCATCCTGACTTGCTTTGTTAATAATTTTGGTCTTCCAATACTAAATAAAGAAACCCTAAGGCATGAGAGAGAGAGAGAGAACCATGGTGCGCATTTTACATTTATATACTACATTTTCAAGTTTCTCAGTGCCGTTCCTTCAACTTTGCACTAGAACTATATGTATACCGTGCCATTTAACTATTTCTATAATTCCTGGGCCAGGGCTCATTCCTTGCACATCATTATTTCCCATGTAAATGCCTAGACACGGCCTCTTCCTTTATGGTACAATGATACTGCAAGTCAGCACTCTATTTGCTGTTTAAGTATTGAATATGCAATTAATGGGAAGATATCTGGTCATGCCTAGTAGGGAGAAGAAGGGGAAAAATAGCTGAATAATGCAGTTTGGGGGCAAAGTATCAGTGCAGGGTTATGTATGAGAGTAATTGATGTTGCTGAATATCGCTGAATATACATCCCTCTACCGACGCGATACATGAACTTTGTCCTCAGAGGATGAATGGGGGAGGCACGTGGAGGCACCTACATTATGTCACCCGGCTTTTTTATGCTAACGACATTCTCCGTTCCTACTTTCAGAGCTTCGCTTCGCTCTCCTTCATCTTATAATGTAGCTGGCATATTGAAATTGAGTATTTGCCAATCCATGGGCCTGCGCTGAGGTCAAGAGTGTGTTAAAGGGCAACTTGCCAAATAGGCAATCTCTTGCAAGAGGCATCTCTTGTGTTGGGGCCCAGTTACATTTATATATTGTGATAATGCACTGTAAAATGCATGTTTACTGAAGCACCCATAATCTGGTGCAGTGTGTTTTGGTGCCATTCATTCATTCATTCATTCATTCATCCATGCAATTGAACCCTAAAGGCACATAGAATCACATTTTGCACCCAGTTCACCTCTACCCTGCCTGTTACAACATGACCTAACAATGGAACATGAATTCTATCAGGAAAAAGTGATAAAATAAGACATAAAGCTGCCTCTACAGATGGTGTCAACATGTGCCCTCAAGTGTTGTGACATACCACCATTCTTTGCTAGCCATTGAAGTGATCTGTCTTGCAGCTAGCTTACCTAACGCATATATGTTAGCTCGAGAATGCATTTCCCACATCAAACATGAGCAGTTCTATAGAAAGAAATAACATCAAAGTCAGTTCCTAGCTTCTCTGGCACGTACTGCATATGTCCTTTTCTAAATGGTCAATGCAATTTCTGTCCACTCAATAAAAACAATACTTCCAAGGCTGCTGACACACATTCTCTCTCTGCGGACCAACATCATCGGGTTTCCCCAAGGTTTGAGAGACTTGTAAGCTAACTCCAGCTAAAAAGAGTAGTTACGACTTTAGTATAATTGGACATAGAGTTTTACATTTAAATATATAGTTTCTGGCACTTAATATATAACTGATAGCAGCTTTCTTTCCCATGACTGATTTGTCAATTGAATGTGACCCAGACCGAAATGTTTCTTTGGTAAAAACAATGCTGAAATGCCAACATCAAATATCTACATTAGCCTTTATATCGATTCCTGTGTCCTTTAGAGCTCTTTAGATTCTAGGCCCAGGCAGGACATGAGGCTTGACTTCTGGCCAAATCAAGCACAAGTCACCACCCTAACTGGTGTTAAGGTTCATCTTCTGTAATTTTCAAAGCCTGTACTGCCCACTGAGCTTTGGCCAAATGGGTGGGGGACTAAGCATCAAGAGTGGATGGAAGCTGATCTAGACTTGGGTAGGTGTTGAAGAACCAAGGAATGTAGAAGTTGAAGGCCTAAAGGTGTCTCTGACCTCCACAATATAACTGTATCATGTAGTGGATGTCAGCAGGAGGAACCTTTAGATCAACCTTTCTCAATCTTTTTATCCCACAGGAACCCTTGAAATCATTTTCCAGTCTCATGGAAACCCTGATAAAACCAATTTATTGAGGCTAAGGTGAAAAAATACCCCTTGCAGTGGTGGTCAATGGAAAGAATTTCTCCTTTAAAGACAGGTACAAAGATAATTGATGTCATGCTGCTGGCTCTGCCAAGTGGAGTTGGCCCCAGAAGTTTGCAGATAATATCAGATTGAAGGTCAGTCAGCCACAGCTTAAGGAACCCCTAGCAACCTTTGGAGGAACACTAGGATCCATAGAACTGTGCCTGAGAATCCTAGGCCTTCTGCCTTCCTTGGTGCTTCAACATCTACCCAAGTCTAGGTTAATCTCCATCCATCCACCCTTAATGCTTAGTCCCTACCTGGTTTTTGAAAGTCTGATGCTCAGACTTCAGTGTGCAGTACAGCTATGGGGAGGAACCAGGAGACTGCCACCCCTGGACTATTGGTTTCCCTGCAGATATCGGACATTTCTTGGATTCAGAGAGGCATTTGGCGGCATGGGCAAACAGGAAAGGAAGGCCTAGACTAATCTGTATTAGGTTTTTTGGACTGATGACGTTGGCTATGAAGAACAACAGAATAGTTTGTTTTTATTCTCACCACAACTGTGCACTTATTCTTTAACACCATACACAATATTAATGCTATATTTCAATCTGCATCTTTCATCTTTACAGGCGTTACAAAGGAAATCTACATAGTATATCAGCAGTGGCATATTAAGCAAAATGAACCATTGCTAATTCTGATCAGGTCCTCCATAGATATCTATAGGCTCTTGTTGAAGACTAAAACTACAACGCTTTGTGTAAGTTTGGTAATCATTACGAAGAGATCCAAAATCTCTGGATTGGAGCAAGGTGACACGTTCCTTGCCCAGTGACTTTCAACTATGCAAGCCACCAAATATGAAAAAGAGAAAGAGTTGCATATTTCCTGAACTACTAACAGCCTTGTGACTCCTCTTAACTCCCCCTACAGTTTTCTTGCTGAATATAGCCACAAAAAATGCAGAAACTTGGAACAAAATAAAGAAAACGTTCAAAATCTGTACTCTTCGTGGCTTGCTGCTGCCCCTCTAACTATGCCACCCTAGGTCTTCTCCCAGGACAGCCAGGATGCTGAGAACAGCCTTTGCACAGCAGTAAGTGAAAGGTTAATCTGCTCCTGATGCAGTTACAGTATCTAGATATCTTGAGGAAATCTTCAAACCATAATGACAAATAGCACACAGCAGATTGTTATAGACATTCAGAGAAGGGATACAAATCATGGTTTACTTAGATGACTTTGTTGTATTAACGGAAAGTCATGTGACCATTCCCGCTGTCAATTATCACCAGACAACTAAAGAATGACTGAGAGCTGATAGAGATGTCACAGCAATGGACAGAGGTTTTGTCAGATGTCTACATCCCTTACAATCTCCACCCAGACATGGATATCAAAGATCAAATCCACCCAGACTCTGACTCCAAATGTCATCATCTATATTGTGCTTGACAAATACAACTGGAGCTTGTAAAACATCCAAGCCGATCGAACAATTCAGCAAAAGACTCCACAACAAATTTCAAATACACTCTCATCTTTTTCTGCACCGATCACACTGTCACTTTATTTAAAGTGGAACTCCAGTCTAATATAAACTTCAGTAGCAGATAGATGGGAACACTACCTTCTAAGTTTTGTTTACATTGTAGAGTACATTACATTGTAGAGTTCGGCCAAAACAAACATAAAAATATATATATGTATATATATATATATATATATATATATATATATATATATATAAAATAAAAAAGTATATATATATAATGTACCTTGACTTGTTTTACTTTTGTACAAATTCAACAAACGCAATTGTTAAAGAAAAATAAATGAATATATATGTATATATATATGTATATATAAAATAAAAAATTATATATATATATATATATATATATATATATATATATATAATGTACCTTGACTTGTTTTAATATGTACCTTGACTTGTTTTACTTTTGTACAAATTCAACAAACACAATTGTTAAAAAAAAATAAATGAATATATATATATATATATATATATATATATATATATATATATAAAATAAAAATTATATATATATATATATATATATATATATATACACACTGTATATATATATATATATATATATGTACCTTGACTTGTTTTAATATGTACCTTGACGCAACTGTTAAAAAAAAAAATGACTATATAATAAAAAATTATATATATACTGTATATATATATATATATATATACACTGTATATATATATATATATATATATGATGTACCTTGACTTGTTTTACTTTTGTATGAATTCAACAAACGCAATTGTTAAAAAAAAAAAAATATATATATATATATATATATATATTTTTTTTTTTTTTTTTTTCCTTCCAAATCTGTTTAAGATCCATCGTTCTCAGGGTGACAGCTATGTGTCCAATTTGGTGACAAAGCCCCACCCCCTTTTCACTGTCCAGTCACACCAATATTATTCTATCTATAGGCAATCTATTTTTCTTCTATTAAAGCCTCATTACAATTGCATTATTAGCCATTATGTATTTGAATAGACTGCTCAAGACACAACTTTCAACTTCAGTAAGGATGAGTTTGGGTTCAGTCTGAATACTAAAGGAAGATTGCAGGCCCAATCAATTTCAGGAGGGGCACCCCACAGCTCCACATACACAAAGGGGATACCCGTGATATCATAGACCTAACATGTCCACTTGACCATGTTAGGTCCATGACATTGGCCATATTAGGACATCATTGACCTAGTATGGCCACGTGGTCATATTAGGTCAATCACATCAGCCATATTAAGTCAATATCATCAACCTAACAGGGCCATGTAGTATTATTAGGTCGATGACATTGGCCATATTATGACCCAGTTGGGCACCATGGCCGTATTAAGTTAATGACATTGCCCACAATAGGCTATACACTCCCCGGCCACTTTATTAGGTACACCTTGCTAGTAACAAGAAAATCTCCCCATCACCATTACACCCCCACCACCAGCCTGAACCGGAGATACAAGGCAGGATGGATCCATGGTTTCATGTTATGTCAAATTCTGACCTTACCGTCTAGATGTCGCAGCAACCAGTCTGCCCATTCTCCTCTGACCTCTGACATCAACAAGGCATTTTCATCCATACAACTGGAGCTCACTGAACATTTTTTCTTTTTTGAACTATTCTCTGTAAACCCTAGAGATGGGATAAACCCAGTAGATCAGCAGTTTTTGAAATGCTCAGACCAGCCCCTGTGGCATCAAAAACCATGCCACGCTCAAAGTCAATTAAATCCCCTTTATTCCTCATTCCAATGCTTAGTGTGAACTTCAGCAAGTCATCTACACCATATCTACATGCCTGAATGCATCGAGTTGCTGTCATTTATTGGCTGATTAACAATTTGTGTTACCAAGCAATTAAACAGGTGTACCTAATAAGTGGCTGGTGAGTGTATTATGACATCATTGACCTAATATGGCCCCATGGATATATAATATCAATGACACCGGCAATATTAGGCCAATGTCACTGACATAACATTTCCATGTAAACTTAGTAGGTCGATGACGTTGGCCATATTAAGTCATATTAGGCCATATTTGACCTGATTGGGCCACATTGCCATATTAAAGTGATTCTAAATGCTTTTTTTAAGGAAAAAATAACAAACATGTCTATACTTAAATCCTGTATAATAATACTTACCTGCTCTGTGCAGTGGTTTTGCACAGAGAAGCCTGGATCCTCCTCTTCTTGGGACCTAATATGGCCACATGACACGGTATTGGCCAGTATAGGCCATCAATGACATTATTGACCTAATATGGCCACATAACACGGTGTCGGCCATTATAGGCCATCAATGACAATAATGACCTAATATGGCCACATGACACGGTACTGGCCATTATAGGCCATCAATGACATTAATGACCTAATATGGCACCATGACATGGTATTGGCCATATTAGGGTATCAATGACATGAATGACCTAATATGGCCACATGACACGGTATTGGCCATTATAGGCCATCAATGACATTAATGACCTAATATGGCACTATGACATGGTATTGGCCATATTATGGTATCAATGACATTATTGACCTAATATGGCCACATGACACGGTGTCGGCCATTATAGGCCATCAATGACATGAATGACCTAATATGGCCACATGACACGGTATTGGCCATTATAGGCCATCAATGACATTAATGACCTAATATGGCCACATGACACGGTATTGGCCATTATAGGCCATCAATGACATTAATGACCTAATATGGCCACATGACACGGTATTGGCCATTATAGGCCATCAATGACATTAATGACCTAATATGGCCACATGACACGGTATTGGCCATATTAAGCCATCAATGACATTATTGACCTAATATGGCACCATGACACGGTATTGGCCATTATAGGCTATCAATGACATTATTGACCTAATATGGCACCATGACACAGTATTGGCCATTATAGGCCATCAATGACATTATTGACCTAATATGGCACCATGACACAGTATTGGCCATTATAGGCCATCAATGACATTATTGACCTAATATGGCCACATGACACGGTATTGGCCATATTAGGCCATCAATGACATTATTGACCTAATATGGCACCATGACACCGGCTATATTAGGCCAGAGATTTCAGAAACATCCCTTCCCCTTTGTGTACATGCAGAGAAATACCCAACCACAGCTGCTTGAGCTGGCACTGACAGCTTCCTTCCGGGATTGGGTGAACATGGTTTTGGACAAAACCCAACTTCATTCTTAAACTTATCACCCAGTCATCATTGAAGGACCAATATCCATGTCATCAGGTGGCTACAGCTAGATGTACCCATAGAGCACTGAACAGCAGAGGACTGGGACACTACGGGTAACAGTATTACTGTGTGTTAGAGCACCTTGACTATAAAAAAAAACGAAGAAGAGATTGTGTAGGAGTGGGGTGGGGGTGGTGAGATAGGCAAGGTGGCCGTAATCGACTTTTAGAAGCATCAACTTTGTCAAAAGTTGCGAGTCCGCACCAGAACTTAGCAATACATTTCTATCATCGTTCAACACAATATATCTTAACAAGGCAGTCATCGGTTTCCTAGGCAATAGCTGGCACCTTTCATATAATAATTGAATGTGGAGGGATTTAAAAAAAAAAAAAAACGCACAAAGTACATAAAAAGAAAAAAGAATTAGATAAGAAAGAGTTCTATGGAGGGAATGTCCCCACCACTCATTACACTGCTAATTGATCAGCCGCACAGCATGACAAAATCTAGCAGCAATCACGGTACTTAGCGCTAATGCTTGGAGCAATGTAGACTACTACCTCCTCGACTTTCGCTGTCTGCTGGCTTGACCTGGATTGGCCGGTTCATCTATAGAGAGAAAGAGAGAGAGAGAGGGAATGGGTTAGCGTCACAAAAAAACCCGATTTGCATTTGTATATTGTCTGAAATTTTCAACAGTCTGAAACATTGTAACATTGAAAGATTGTGACTCTAAAACGTTGCGAAACGATATAACAAGCTTCCAATTCCACATTTGTAGCAATGATATTAGAGTGATAGTATTAATAAATTAAAAAAAAAAAAAAAAAAAATATATATATATATATATATATATATAAAAACATTAACAAGAAACATTGTGACACTAAAACGTTTAGAAACGATATAACAAGCTTCCAATTCCACATTTGTAGTAATGATATTAGTAGTGATAGTATTAATAAAATCTATGTAAATATATATATATATATATCATTAACAAGAAACATTGTGACTCTAAAACGTTGTGAAACGATATAACAAGCTTACAATTCCACATTTGTAGCAATGATATTAGAGTGATAGTATTAATAAATTAAAAAAAAAAAAAAAAATATATATATATATATATATATATATATATATATATATATATATAAAAACATTAACAAGAAACATTGTGACTCTAAAACGTTTAGAAACGATATAACAAGCTTCCAATTCCACATTTGTAGTAATGAAATTAGTAGTGATAGTATTAATAAAATCTATGTAAATATATATATATATATATATATATATATATATCATTAACAAGAAACATTGTGACTCTAAAACGTTGTGAAACGATATAACAAGCTTACAATTCCACATTTGTAGCAATGATATTAGAGTGATAGTATTAATAAATTTAAAAAAAAAAAAAAAAATATATATATATATATATATATATATATATATATAAACATTAACAAGAAACATTGTGACACTAAAACGTTTAGAAACGATATAACAAGCTTCCAATTCCACATTCATAGCAATGATATTAGTAGTGATAGTATTAATAAAATCTATGTAAATATATATATATATATATATCATTAACAAGAAACATTGTGACTCTAAAACGTTGTGAAACGATATAACAAGCTTCCAATTCCACATTCGTAGCAATGATATTAGAGTGATAGTATTAATAAATTTAAAAAAAAAATTATAAATATATATATGTAAACATTAACAAGAAATGTGACACTAAAACATTGTGAAACAATATAGCAAGCTTCCAATTCCACATTTGTAGCAATGATATTAGTAGTGATCAGGGGCGACTGACAACTCATGGGGCCCCGAGCAATAGGGGATCATGGGGCCCCTGTGTCATTGCCCAAACTCAAAAAAGCCTATGAAAATGGTACCAGGGGCATCTCATGGGGCCCCCTACTGACCCCGGGCCCTCGGGCAGTGCTCGAGTTTCCAAATGGTCAGTCCGCCCCTGGTAGTGATAGTATTAATATAATATATCTAAACACACACACACACACATATATATATATAAAACATTAACAAGAAAGCTTCCTAGTGCCAAATCCTGCTGAAAAGATAATAAGGCCAATAAGTACGGCGAAAATTGGATTACTGGATTACTGGATACTTGGGGCACGGTAAGCGGCCACACAATAAAATACATAAAGCCATTTATTGACATAAAAGAGTCATGTATTCTCTATAGGACTCATAATACAAACATAACCCCCAAAAGGGGCCAAGAAAAAGAAGAACAGAATTATAAACAAAGTGCCTCCCTCGTATATATATTGATCGCTAAGCACATAAGTACAATAACGTAATATACACTGTCAAAGAACGGTCAACGCGTTTCGCCTGTGAATTTGGCTTCTTCAGGACCGTAACTATATATATATATACGAAACCTATATATATACTGTTTTATGCGTTATCTGCCAAAGGATTTGTATTTCTGTCCCTCCAGTCCTGAGAGTTACACAGCTCTGGCGCAAAGCCCTGTTTGGCGAGGCTGGACACCTGATTTTTCTATGCTGCAGTTAAATAACATGTATAGGTCTTGTCCCTCCCCCTAGCCTGTAATTGGACAGTGAAAGGAGAAGCAGCAGACTGATGAGGTTGTCTCTCTGTCGCTTTGCTCTCTCCTGCTATCAGCATGTTCGTTGCCAGCAAACGGATTGGCTCCTCGTGTTTCTGCTTCCTCTCCTAGTCTCAGCCCTACCGAACTGCCGTAACAAGTCACATTCAGGTACTTATGCTGCTTGCATTTATCAGCCCTGTTGAGTTTTTATTGCCATCTGTGTCCCATTTTAGAGATTTCATTTGCTATTTGACTTGTCAGCATAACAGGAAATTAGAGAAAATCTCCCCTTTGAAAGATTTTGCTATTATTCCTGTTTTGGTAACAAATCAAAAAGATTGGATTCTTCCTCATTTCCAGTCCCGGAGACAATAATTACATAGTTAGTCTGGCTGAAAAAAGACAAAAGTCCATCCATAATAATGGAGGGATGGATCTCCTCTAAGAGGGACACAGAGAGCAATAGAAAGCAGACAGGGGCTCTAACCCATCACCACTCTATCTAAAGCAAAAATGAATACAAGGAAGAAGGGCTCATGTATACTTCCAGTGTAAGGATGGGGGGGAGGGTAAAACATGCAGTTAAGCCGCTTTTTTACTGCCACATACCTATCCCCCTTTAATATGCAAGGCATTGAGTGGGGGAGTTCACATGCCGTGGTCGTAATGCTTTGCATCCGTGGCAGAAATACCCCTGCTGTTGCATTCATCATTGCTGCTGAGGGTGAACCACATACAGGGGCGGACTGACAACTCATGGGGCCCCTGGGAAATAGGGGATCATGGGGCCCCTGTGTCCTTGCCCACACTCAAAGCACACCCAAAAAAGCCTATAAAAAGGTACCAAGGCAGGGGCGGACTGACCATTTGGAAACTCGGGCACTGCCTGAGGGCCCGGGGTCAGTAGGGGGCCCCATGAGATGCCCCTGGTACCTTTTTCATAAGCTTTTTTGAGTTTGGGCAAGGACACAGGGGCCCCATGATCACCTATTGCCCGGGGGCCCCATGACTTGTCAGTCCGCCCCTGTACCAAGGGCATTTCATGGGGCCCCCTACTGACCCTGGGCCCTCGGGAAGTGCCCAAGTGCTCAAATGGTCAGTCCACCCCTGACCACATACAAGTGAATATAATGCCCGTGGTTGCAACATGTCGGTGTGGCATTTACATGGTTGAAACAGGCAGTGAGGAGGTGCGGATCACTTTTCAGAGGCAGTTATCAGCCTGCTGCGCATGATCTTTCAATGAACCATTGAACTGTGGCCAGGGGCGGACTGACAACTCATGGGGCCCCCAGGCAATAGGGGATCATGGGGCCCCTGTGTCCTCGCTCACACTCAAACCACACCCAAAAAAGCCTATGAAAGTTACCAGGCGCATCTCATGGGGCCCCCTACTGACCCTGGGCCCTCGGACAGTGCCCGAGTGCCCAAATGGTCAGTCCGCCCTTGACTGTGGCTATTTGATAGAAACCAGAGGTAGCCCAATGGCTGAGTGCAGGAGCACAGTCTTGTCAGCTTGCATCAGGAACAGGGGCGGGCTAACCATTTGGAAACTCGGGCACTGCCCGAGGGCCCGGGGTCAGTAGGGGGCCCCATGAGATGCCCCTGGTACCTTTTTCATAGGCTTTTTTGAGTTTGGGCAAGGACACAGGGGCCCCATGATACCCTATTGCCTGGGGGCCTAATGAATTGTCAGTCCGCCCCTGATCAGGAAGCGCAGTTAGTGGCGGGATCAACAGAAATGTTATAAGACGTTCACCAAAAAAAAAAAAAAGGACTTGCTTAAGAAAACTGCATATGCCGAATATCCTCGTAAACAGATCTTGGGCTTACATACACTTTAATTACTCCAGGTCAGTGACACGCTTGTCATTCTCTGTAGTGGGGTCACTGCCAGCCGTATCTACCCAGATATATGATCCCCGATGGTGTCACAGGTAGAATCAATTAATCCGCATCACCAGCAACGAGTCCGGTTGCCATAATGAGTATCAACTTGACATAAAACGCTCTAATTACATGGCGGAAGAGTGAATGGGAAGTAATTAGGATCCCCGCTCGGTGAAGGAGGGCGTTGACGGAGAGAAAAGTGGACCTTTAATTGCCTGAGATTGGATTCATTGTAATTAGAACAGTTGGCTGGAGATATTGCATGAAGCTGTACGGTGATTAAAGGAAGGAGAACGGACCACCGCCAGGGAAATGCACCTTCACCGTGCCGTGGATGGAGTCATATCCACAGTTCATACTACGCCGTATCTGAGACACATTTACAGGCCAGGGATGGTGGGAACCCCTTATAATGGGCACAGCAGGTGTACAGACCTGGGAACTCAGCACAGGGATGGTGGGAACTCCTCATAATGGGCACAGCAGGTGTACAGACCCAGGAACTCAGCATAGGGATGGTGGGAACCCCTCATAATGGGCACAGCGGGTGTACAGACCCGGGAACTCGGCACAGGGATGGTGGGAACCCCTCATAATGGGCACAGCGGGTGTACAGACCCGGGAACTCAGCACAGGGATTGTGGGAACTCCTCATAATGGGCACAGCAGGGGTACAGACCCGGAAACTCGGCAGAGAGATGGTGGGAACCCCTCATAATGGGCACAGCAGGTGTACAGACCTGGGAACTCAGCACAGGGATGGTGGGAACTCCTCATAATGGGCACAGCAGGGGTACAGACCCGGGAACTCGGCACAGAGATGGTGGGAACCCCTCATAATGGGCACAGCAGGTGTACAGACACGGGAACTCGGCACAGAGATGGTGGGAACCCCTCATAATGGGCACAGCGGGTGTACAGACCCAGGAACTCGGCACAGGGATGGTGGGAACCCCTCATAATGGGCACAGCGGGTGTACAGACCCGGGAACTCAGCACAGGGATGGGGGGAACCCCTCATAATGGGCACAGCGGGTGTATAGACCCGGGAACTCAGCACAGGGATGGGGGGAACCCCTCATAATGGGCACAGCGGGGGTACAGACCCGGGAACTCGGCACAGGGATGGGGGGAACCCCTCATAATGGGCACAGCTGGTGTACAGACATAGTGACAGGTTAGGGCAGGTTATAGTATTATAGTGGCAGGTTAGAATATTACAGTGATAGGTTAGGTTAGTATAGTGGCAGGTTAGGGTAGTATAGTGATAGGTTTGGGTAGTATAGTGATAGGTTTGGGTAGTATAGTGGCAGGTTTGGGTAGTATAGTGGTAGGTTAGGTTAGTATAGTGGCTGGTTTGGGTAGTATAGTGATAGGTTAGGGTAGTATAGTGGCAGGTTTGGGTAGTATAGTGATAGGTTAGGGTAGTATAGTGGCTGGTTAGGGTAGTATAGTGGTAGGTTGGGGCAGTATAGTGACAGGTTAGAGTATTATAGTGGCAGGTTAGGGCAGTATAGTGGCAGGTTAGGGTAGTATAGTGGTAGGTTAGGGTAGTATAGTGGTAGGTTAGGGTAGTATAGTGGTAGGTTTGGGTAGTATAGTGGCTGGTTTGGGTAGTATAGTGGTAGGTTGGGGCAGTATAGTGGTAGGTTAGAATATTACAGTGGTAGGTTAGGTTAGTATGGTGGCTGGTTTGGGTAGTATAGTGGTAGGTTAGGGAAGTATAGTGGCTGGTTAGGGTAGTATAGTGGCAGGTTTGGGTAGTATAGTGGCAGGTTTGGGTAGTATAGTGGCAGGTTTGGGTAGTATAGTGGTAGGTTAGGGTAGTATAGTGGTAGGTTGGGGTAGTATAGTGGTAGGTTGGGGTAGTATAGTGGTAGGTTAGGGCAGTATAGTGGCAGGTTTGGGTAGTATAGTGGTAGGTTAGAATATTACAGTGGTAGGTTAGGTTAGTATGGTGGCTGGTTTCGGTAGTATAGTGGTATGTTAGGGCAGTATAGTGGCTGGTTAGGGTAGTATAGTGGTAGGTTAGGTTAGTATAGTGGCAGGTTAGGGTAGTATAGTGGTAGGTTAGGGTAGTATAGTGGTAGGTTGGGGTAGTATAGTGGCAGGTTAGGGTAGTATAGTGGCTGGTTAGGGTAGTATAGTGGCAGGTTTGGGTAGTATAGTAGCTGGTTAGGGTAGTATAGTGGTAGGTTAGGTTAGTATAGTGGCAGGTTAGGGTAGTATAGTGGCAGGTTAGAGTAGTATAGTGGCAGGTTTGGGTAGTATAGTGGTAGGTTAGGGTAGTATAGTGGTAGGTTGGGGTAGTATAGTGGTAGGTTTGGGTAGTATAGTGGTAGGTTAGGGTAGTATAGTTGTAGGTTGGGGTAGTATAGTGGTAGGTTGGGGTAGTATAGTGGTAGGTTTGGGTAGTATAGTGGTAGGTTAGGGTAGTATAGTGGCCATGTGATGGCAGGTTAGGGTTGGCTCTGGGGGGGAACTAAAATCTAGGGTGGCATAGCCCACCCCAGCTCCCCCCTAGATCCGACCATGTCACCAACAGACCTCCTTATAGACAGTAGAGATTTCCATGGGTCTAATGTTCCAGCATCTGCCGGGCACTGAAATGTCAGTCTTGGGCGGAGTGCCACTTTAGGTCAGGTGACCCTGTATTGAGTATTTCACATACAGGCGGCTGAATGTTGTAATTCCATAAAGGAGGGATGTGGTGAGCGCTGAACACACAGAGAATTATTACAAAGCTCCTGACCCAAACAAATCACTCACAGCCCCGCTCGCTTCCCCTACAAAACCATCCCGGCCTGCTAAACCCAACATAGATCACAGGAGACAAGCCATAATCCATCCATCCATGTATTGATCCCTCCTCTGCTTTCCATGTTCCCTAGACAGGGACAGAGCGAGAGGCCGGCTGGGTCAGCTCAGGTTCAGTGGCGAACCGCTCGACTTGGATGAATTTTTCTAGATTGCTGCTGCAGGGACAGAACCTCCGGCTGGCTATAGAACGCCATCCGTATGGGACTTAAAGAGACCCTGTCACCAGCCCAGTCATTCTAACAAAAGTCTTCCCACGAGATTATATGTAAATTTCATGCCTGAGATTCATGTCATTTACCCAGAAAAGTCTCCCCTGTGTAGGCATCCAAAAGCCTGAAACTGCCACATTGGGTGCCGCCATCTTGGATGGGATATCAGCAGCCCCAGAAGACTCAGAATTGTCACTCAAGTGGCACTCTATAGTATTCCTCTTCACTCCTTACCAAGCAGTTACAAAAAAGGTTATGCAGAGAGATAAGGCAGTCTCTGACCACCTCCTGTAGTATGTCTGCAGTCTCTGACCACCTCCTGTAAAAATCCTGCAGTTTCTGACTATCGCCTGTAGTATATCTGCAGTCTCTCGCCATCTCATCTAGACTTTTTACAGTCTCTGACCGTCTACTATAGCATATATGTAGCCTCTGACCATCAATTGTATCTTTGCTGCAGTCACAAACCATCTCCTGCAGTATGTCTGCAGTCTCTGACCATCTCCTGTAGTATGTCTGCAATCTCTGACCATCCCTGGTAGCATATCTGCAGTCTCTGACCATCTCCTGTAGTATGTCTGCAATCTCTGACCATCTCCTGTAGTATATCTGCAGTCTCTGACCATCTCCTGTAGTATATCTGCAGTCTCTGACCATCTCCTGTAGTATATCTGCAGTCTCTGACCATCTTCTCTAGTATATCTACAGTCTCTGACCATCTCCTCTAGTATATCTGCAGTCTCTGACCATCTCCTCTAGTATATCTGCAGTCTCTGACCATCTCCTGTAGTATATCCACAGTCTCTGACCATCTCCTGTAGTATATCCGCAGTCTCTGACCATCTCCTGTAGTATGTCTGCAATCTCTGACCATCTCCTGTAGTATATCTGCAGTCTCTGACCATCTCCTGTAGTATATCTGCAGTCTCTGACAATCTCCTGTAGTATATCTGCAGTCTCTGACCATCTCCTCTAGTATATCTGCAGTCTCTGACCATCTCCTCTAGCATATCTGCAGTCTCTGACCATCTCCTGTAGTATATCCGCAGTCTCTGACCATCTCCTATAGTATGTCTGCAGTCTCTGACCATCTCCTGTAGTATATCTGCAGTCTCTGACCATCTCCTGTAGTATGTCTAGTCTCTGACCATCTCCTGTAGTATATCTGCAGTCTCTGACCATCTCCTGTAGTATGTGTAGTCTCTGACCATCTCCTGTAGTATGTGTAGTCTCTGACCATCTCCTGTAGTATGTCTAGTCTCTGACCATCTCCTGTAGTATGTCTAGTCTCTGACCATCTCCTGTAGTATGTCTGCAGTCTCTGACCATCTCCTGTAGTATATCTGCAGTCTCTGACCATCTCCTGTAGTATGTCTGCAGTCTCTGACCATCCCCTGTAGTATGTCTGCAGTCTCTGACCATCTCCTGTAGTATATCTGCAGTCTCTGACCATCTCCTGTAGTATGTCTAGTCTCTGACCATCTCCTGTAGTATGTCTAGTCTCTGACCATCTCCTGTAGTATATCTGCAGTCTCTGATCATCTCCTGTAGTATGTCTGCAGTCTCTGACCATCTCCTGTAGTATGTCTGCAGTCTCTGACCATCTCCTGTAGTATGTCTAGTCTCTGACCATCTCCTGTAGTATGTCTAGTCTCTGACCATCTCCTGTAGTATGTCTAGTCTCTGACCATCTCCTGTAGTATGTCTGCAGTCTCTGACCATCTCCTGTAGTATGTCTGCAGTCTCTGACCATCTCCTGTAGTATGTCTGCAGTCTCTGACCATCTCCTGTATGTCTAGTCTCTGACCATCTCCTGTATGTCTAGTCTCTGACCATCTCCTGTAGTATATCTGCAGTCTCTGACCATCTCCTGTATGTCTAGTCTCTGACCATCTCCTGTATGTCTAGTCTCTGACCATCTCCTGTAGTGTGTCTAGTCTCTGACCATCTCCTGTATGTCTAGTCTCTGACCATCTCCTGTAGTATGTCTAGTCTCTGACCATCTCCTGTAGTATGTCTAGTCTCTGATGGGTTTCTGTTGTGTTCTTTAAACTGAACATTATGTGGGCCATTTGGTGATGCCGGAGGCTGTACTGGAGGCCCCCCCAAGGCAAGCTGACCAGCACCCATCCACAATGGCACCACGCTGAAGTTGCCAGCCATAGTTCACCCAAAATGGAGATGAGATCCGGAGGAATAATCTAGATGGCCTCTCCATCAGCCTGCCCCGACCCCTCACCATCCATGACATCAGATTTACAATGACCCCGGCTCCTGGAATGGGCCTCCGTTACTCCACAAAGCACACCATTCTCTGCGGAGAGCCCTCTCCTCCGGCCAGCTTGCTAAGATGAATCCTTTGCCCAATCCGTGTCTTCCCCGTAATAATGGCCAAAAACCTTAACTGAAGCCCCCCACCCCCCCCCAACTCCTTTGGCATCAACACGTGCGGATACATTAAACAAGACATTCCATTAATTCCTTCATCATCAGAAGTTAAGAGCGGCACATACTCTTTAAATATTCATTCAGCTATGAAAACTGAGCATTAAAATTTTAATAATGTCAAGCTCGTCTGAACCGTTCTCCTCCGGGACCGTTACAATACAATTAAAAATAAATAGGATGATTGATCGTCTGGGCTGCCTCACCTGTCCGGCTCTGGCGCTGCCCGGGGAAAAAGAAACGGCGACCAGGCAACCGGGGCCGAGCGTTCCGGCAAAGAGTCGTCAGCGCTAGCGCGGTGTCAGTGGATTCGACGCTGGCTGTTACGGTGAAGGCGACCGGGAGCCTGGGAAGTGACTTATTTTTGAAGGCACAAACTCCAGAGATCCAAAGGATTATATTATTACATTTAATTGTTAAATTATATATCAGGAAAAAAGAAATAATAAAAAAAAAAATTAATTACGCCTCTAGATCGGATGTCGGCAACCTGCGGCTCCAGAGCCGCATGTGGCTCTTTTTCACCTTTGCTGCGGCTCCGGAGCACACTGCCCACCAGGTGACAGGCAGCCGCGGCTCGCGAGCCACATGCGGCCTCTTTACACACTTCAATGCAGCTCTTCTGTGTGCCGGGCGCCCGCTCCCCTCCCTCCTCTCGGGCGGCCGCCCCAAAAGTCAGGACTCTGCAGCTAGCCCAGCAATGGGCAAACTACGGCCCGGCAGACCTTTTAATCCGGCCCGCGGAGCGTGGCAAACATTGGCTGTCAGGATGTAGGCGGGGCAGCCAGGATGTAGGCGGGGCAGCGTGACGAACTCCTCTCCTCTCACAGTCCGCCCTGAAGACCGGAACGGCGCGGGAACACGGCGAGAGGAACACGCGGAGCAAAGGTAAGTGAATTGACACAATATGGGGAATGAATTACTATAGGGGGGATGAATTACTATAGGGGGGATGAATTACTATATGGGGGATGAATTACTCTATGGGGGATGAATTACTATGGGGGATGAATTACTATATGGGGGATGAATTACTATGGGGGATGAATTACTATATGGGGGATGAATTTTCAGTTTTAAAAATGTGGCTCTCAAACTAAATTTCAATCGTGGTTTTGGCGAGATTTGGCTCAGTTGAAAAAAAAGGTTGCCCACCACTGCATTAAGGTAAGAAACAATATATGCAGTGTCGGATTTGTTTTAAATGTTGCAATGGTTTTGCGGCTCCCAGTCTTTTTTTTCCCTTCGGAAATGGGTCCAAGTGGCTCTTTATGTCTTAAAGGTTGCAGACCCCTGCTCTAGATGGTTTATCCCTTTAACAATGTTGCAAGTTCAGCAAAATCCCTGCTAATCTGCCAGAAATGTGTCCGGCTCCTAATGTCCTGTTTAGCTGACAACGCTGCCTCTGCTGGACTGAGTTCTCAAGCAGATGTTGTCACCCCTGCCAAGTTCACCTCTGGACTACCCCATATGGAAGAAAAAGATATTTGAAATATATATAAAAAATAATCTTCCCAAATATATTGACATATGTTTGAAATACTACCATTTTGGCCATATTCAGTATATTTCAAAATATATTTCAGTAACAAAATATATATATATACATATATTTTTCACATATTTTGTAATATATAAAAAACATATTTCATCAGTCATCATGCAGTATATATATATATATATATATATATATATATATATAGCATGTTGAAATGCGTTTTTTACATATTCCTTTGAAATGAATGGGCTGCCCTAAGCACATGCGCTTGGTTGCACCTGCACCTTGGTACTTGATGAACCAGGTCCTTTGAAATGAATGGGCTGCCCTACGCACGTGCGCTTGGTCGCACCTGTAGGTTTTAACCTAGCCTCAAGGATATATGTAGTCAACTTTTCAAACCAATGACTCCAAGAAAGTCTACATACCAGAAACCAGAGGCAGCCAGGCAATGACCAACTTCAGGTTTGGTGCAGCACATTTTTGGAAATGGGTCAGAGATTTATATTCCATGTTTCTCATGCATAGGGCAAATTTTTGAAACAGATGGGTTGCCCTACACACGCGTGCTTGTTTGCACCTGCACCTTGGTGCTTGATGAACCAGGTCCTTTGAAACTAATGGGCTGCCCTACGCACATGCGTGCAGCACATTTTTGGAAATGGGTCAGAGACTTATATTCCATGTTTCTCATGCATAGGGAAAAATTTTGAAACGAATGGGCTGCCCTACACATGCATGCTTGGTTACACCTGCACCTTGGTGCTTGATGAACCAGGTCCTTTAAAATGAAGGGGCTGCCCTATGCACGTGTGCTTGGTCTCTCCTGCACCTTGGTGCTTGATGAACCAGGTCCTTTGAAGCGAATGGGTTGCCCTACGCACATGCGCTCGGTTGCACCTGCACCTTGGTGCTTGATGAACCAGGTCCTTTGAAACCAATGGGCTACCCTAAGCAGGTGTGCTTGGTTACACCTGCACCTTGGTGCCTGATGAACCAGGTCCTCTCAAATGTATGGGCTGCCCTACGCAAGTGCACTTGGTCACAACTGCACCTTGGTGCTTGAGGAACCAGGTCTTTTCAAATGAATGGGCTGCCTTACTCATGTGCACTTGGTCGCACCTGCACCTTGGTGCTTGATGAATCAGGTCCTTTCAAATGAATGGGCTGCCCTACGCACATGCGCTTGGTCACACCTGCACCTTGGTGCATGATGAACCAGGTCCTTTGAAATGAATGGGCTGCCCTACGCACGTGCACTTGGTTGCACCTGTAGGTTTGAACCTAGCCTCAAGGAATTATGTAGTCAACTTTTCAAACCAATGACTCCAAGAAAGTCTGCACACCAGAAACCAGAGGCAACCAGGCAATGACCAACTTCAGGTTTGGTGCAGCACACTTTTGGAAATGGGTCAGAGACTTTTATTCCATGTTTCTCATGCATAGGGAAAATTTTTGAAACAAATGGGCTGCCCTACACACATGCGCTCGGTCGCACCTGCACCTTGGTGCTTGATGAACCAGGTCCTTTGAAACCAATGGGCTACCCTAATCAGGTGTGCTTGGTTACACCTGCACCTTGGTGCCGGATGAACCAGGTCCTCTCAAATGAATGGGCTGCCCTACGCACATGCACTTGGTCACAACTGCACCTTGGTGCTTGAGGAACCAGGTCTTTTCAAATGAATGGGCTGCCTTACTCACGTGCACTTGGTCGCACCTGCACCTTGGTGCTTGATGAACCTGGTCCATTGAAATTAATGGACTGCCCTACACACGTGCCTTTGGTCGCACCTGCACCTTGGTGCTTGATGAACCAGGTCCTTTGAAACAAATGGGCTGCCCTACGCACATGCACTTGGTCACTCCTGCACCTTGGTGCTTGATGAACCAGGACCTTTGAAATGAATGGGCTGCCCTACGTACGTGCACTTGGTCGCACCTGTAGGTTTGAACCTAGCCTCAAGGAAATATGTAGTCAACTTTTCAAACCAATGACTCCAAGAAAGTCTGCATACCAGAAACCAGAGGCAGCCAGGCAATGACCAACTTCAGGTTTGGTGCAGCACATTTTTGGAAATGGGTCAGAGATTTATATTCCATGTTTCTCATGCATAGGGCAAATTTTTGAAAACAAATGGGTTGCCCTACACACGCGTGCTTGTTTGCACCTGCACCTTGGTGCTTGATGAACCAGGTCCTTTGAAACGAATGGGCTGCCCTACGCACATGCGCTTGGTCGCACCTGCACCTTGGTGCTTGATGGACCAGGTCCTTTCAAATGAATGGGCTGCCCTACGCACGTGTGCTTAGTTACACCTGCACCTTGGTGCTTGATGAACCAGGTCCTTCTAAACAAATGGGCTGCCCTACGCACATGTGCTTGGTCACACCTGCACCTTGGTGCTTGATGAACCAGGTCCTTCTAAATGTATGGCCTGCCCTACGCACGTGCACTTGGTCGCACCTGCACCTTGGTGCTTGATGAACCAGGTCCTTTCAAATGAATGGGCTGCCCTACGCACATGTGCTTGGTCACACCTGCACCTTAGTGCTTGATGAACCAGGTCCTTTCAAATGAATGGGCTGCCCTACGCTCATGCGTTTGGTCACACCTGCACCTTGCTGCTTGATGAACCAGGTCCTTTGAAACAAATGGGCTGCCCTACGCACATGCTCTTGGTCGCACCTGCACCTTGGTGCTTGATGAACCAGGTCCTCTCAAATGAATGGGCTGCCATATGCACGTGCGCTTGGTTGCACCTGTAGGTTTGAACCTAGCCTCAAGGAAATATGTAGTCAACTTTTCAAACCAATAGCTCCAAGAAAGTCTGCATACCAGAAACCAGAGGCAGCCAGGCAGTGACCAACTTCAGGTTTGGTGCAGCACATTTTTGGAAATGGGTCAGAGACTTATATTCCATGTTTTGCATGCATAGGGCAAATGTTTGAAACAAACGGGTTGCCCTACACACGCGTGCTTGTTTGCACCTTGGTGCTTGATGAACCAGGTCCTCTCAAATGAATGGCCTGCCCTACGCACGTGCACTTGGTCACGACTGCACCTTGGTGCTTGATGAACCAAGTCCTTTGAAACAAATGGGCTGCCCTACGCACATGTGCTTGGTCGCACCTGCACCTTGGTGCTTTGTGAACCAGGTCCTTTGAAACGAATGAGCTGCCCTACGAACATGCACTTGGTCGCATCTGCATCTTGGTGCTTGATGAACCAGGTCCTTCAAGATGAATGGACTGCCCTACGCACGTGCCCTTGGTCGCACCTGCACCTTGGTGCCTGATGAACAAGGTCCTTTGACATGAATGAGTTTCCTTACGCACGTGCCCTTGGTTGCACCTGCACCTTGGTGCTTGATGAACCAGGTCCTTTCAAATGAATGGGGTGCCTTACGCACGTGCACTTGGTCACAACTGCACCTTGGTGCTTGATGAACCAGGTCCTATGAAACAAATGGGCTGCCCTACGCACATGCGCTTGGTCACACCTGCACCTTGGTGCCTGATGAACAAGGTCCTTTGACATGAATGGGTTTCCTTACGCACGTGCCCTTGGTTGCACCTGCACCTTGGTGCTTGATGAACCAGGTCCTTTCAAATGAATGGGGTGCCTTACGCACGTGCACTTGGTCACAACTGCACCTTGGTGCTTGATGAACCAGGTCCTATGAAACAAATGGGCTGCCCTACGCACATGCGCTTGGTCACACCTGCACCTTGGTGCTTGATGAACCAGGTCCTTCGAAATGTATGGGCTGCCCTACACACGTGCGCCTGGTCACACCTGTAGGTTTGAACCTAGCCTTAAGGAAATATGTAGTCAGTTTTTCAGACCAATGACTCCATTGACCAGAGACAACCAGGCAATGACCAACTTCAGGAGACCAGCCATGTCCGCCTACAAATCTCACAAGCCCCTGTTCCCCTTTAAGATACCAGCTCAATATTTCCAGGCACCTTTTTTCTCAGCCTTCGCCGCCGTTCAGGGCCCTATCATCCAAAGTGGCCACCACGGGCAGAAGGCAGCTCTATCTCCGAAACCCGGCATTGTCTGCGGCTCTTCAATGATTCCATTAACGCGCCCTTCCACCGCATTATATTGCGAATGCTTCCAGACAATGGCGAGCGACGCACCTGGAGTGTTTTCCATTCCCCCATAATTTATCGCTTTTTCTGCCATGGGAACGTGTTGTTGGAGAGCCACGTGTACACAGAAATAAAAAAAAAAAAAAAAGACGCACGCAGTTATCTGCCGCGCAGCATTTTCCTCTCAAAATTGAGTTAATGTTTTATTATTTCATAATTCAATAGGAGAGGGCGCTGAAACAAGCGGGGCTTTGATTAAACGTGGGAGGAGAGCCATCGCGCAGAAACAAGACAGTTGCAAGTGCCAAAAACTCTGATAAATCCCTTTTCAAACGGCCAACTGGGAGCGCAAGGTATTAGCGGAAGATTATGCGGAGTAAGGTAACAATTCCCCCAGATACGACTTTAAAATGAACTTTCATGTTAATCTACCCAATTAGTGATTCTTTTATGCTCCTTCCCCGTCCGCGTTGCGCATTCTCTCGCGTTGACGACTGTTTGGGCTTTGTTTTGCATTAAAGTCTACGGAAACTCCGAACAATCGACTTCTCTTGTTTGCTCCACTTTTGTCTGTTAACCCCTTGGCGCCGGCGCCTCGCGGCCCTTTAAGGGTTTCAGAAGCCAGGAGGCGGGGCGGGGTTTTGACCATCACGGCGGTCACATGATCGGGAGAGGTCCCGATCGAAAGAGGAGATCGGGACCTTTCCGTGAGTACCGGACATGTGTGCTGGGAGTGCGCAAGGCTCTCAGCACATATGTATTTATTAATAGAACGCACATGTGCGGCCGCTCGGCGTCTAGGCCCAGACGCCGGGAGGCTGCACATTTGCGTGCGGCCGGCGTGAAGAGGTTAAAGCTGAACTCCGGGATGCGCAAATGTTGTCCAAATACAGGATTGTATTCTTCTCATAAATGTGCGCAGCCTATTGTATTGGGGTGCGCACCCTGAACCCCAAACATTAGGGTGTGCCCAGGCACATGAGGCACACCCAGTGCACACAGGCATATCAGACACAGGCACATCAGACACACCCAGTGGGCACAGGCACATCAGACACACCCAGTGCGCACAGGCACATCAGCCACACCCAGTGCGCACAGGCACATCAGGCACACCCAGTGCGCACAGGCACATCAGCCACACCCAGTGCGCACAGGCACATCAGCCACACCCAGTGCGCACAGGCACATCAGGCACACCCAGTGCGCACAGGCACAACAGGCACACCCAGTGCGCACAGGCACAACAGGCACACCCAGTGCGCACAGGCACATCAGGCACACCCAGTGCGCACAGGCACATCAGGCACACCCAGTGCGCACAGGTGAGTTTTTGCTGCGTTTCACGTTGTTGGTTCTATAGGCATTTCTGCTGAGCTTTTGCCGCATTTTTGATGCCTTTCGCATTTTTGGTTCTATAGACTTCAATGGAAACAGTGAAGAAAAGCACGTGGTGCGTTTTTACGGAGTTTGTGCCACGTTTTTGATGCGTTTCGCGTTTTTGGTTCTATAGATGTCAATGAAAAAGTACGGGGAGTTTTTGCCGCATTTTTATTTATTATTTATTTCAGGTACTTATATAGCGCCGTCAATTTACGCAGCACTTTACATATATATTGTACATTCACATCGGTCCCTAACCCTCAAGGGGCGTACAATCTAAGGTTTTTGATGCGATTTGAGTTTTAAATCTGCCTAGCAACAAGAAACACCACCTGTCCGCAAAACGCAAAAACGCAGGCGCAAAAACGTAAAATTCAATGCAGTAACGGGTCAAACGTAAACTGCACAGGTGTAATAAAAAAATGCAAATACAAAAATATTCCATATATACCCTACTATTCTAAACCCCGAAAGAGACTCTAAAAGTGAAACATTCATCAAATGGAAGCGCGTGTGCGTGGGTATGGGAAAAGTGGTGTACGGCCGATCCGTCTCGGAGGTCCAAAGAGGACCGGCGCCCTAACGCTCTACGCACATCACATCCAAAATGGTAAAAAAAAAATCGTTCAGGCTTTACGAAAAAAAAATGAATTCCGTTTTTTGGCAAAAAGCCCAACATTGGCAGCTTCTCATTCCGTGCAAAAAATATTCCACCTTTTTAAGTCGCCCTTTCAGTTCCTCTTCTAAGTGGAAGGCGCGTCGTTCGGCAGACGCGGCGGTCGCGGGCGGGGTCACTTATTTTGGCCTCAGCCGGTTTATTTAAAACTGAATCATTTATGGTCGATAACGGCGGGGGATGAAAGGTCAATAACATTCAATTATTCATCCTCCGCTCTTGTGTTCTCCTCGGCCGCACAAGCCGCGCTCCCAACGACTTTTTAATGAATTAAGCATAATGTGGGAATTTGGGAAGATAAAAGAGAAGAAAAAAAAAACAATTAAAAACAAAACTTTATTAAAAAAGAAAAAAAAAAGCCAATGGCTTAAAAAAAAGCAGAAAGAAAAAAAAAGCATAATGTGGTAATTTGGGAGGATAAAAAAGAAAAAAAAACAATAAAAAACAAAACTTTATTAAAAAAAAAAGTCAAAGGCTTAAAAAAATAAATCAGAGAGAAAATAAAGCATAATGTGGTAATTTGGGAGGATAAAAGAGAAAAAAACAAAACAATAAAAAACAAAACTTTATTAAAAAAAAAAGGCAATGGCTTAAAAAAAAAAGCAAAGAAAGGGAGGATAAAAGAGAAAAAAAAAAAACAAAAAGACAAAACTTTATTAAAAAAAAAAGGCAATGGCTTAAAAAAAAAAAGCAGAGAGAAAAAAAAGCATAATGTGGGAATTTGGGAGGATAAAAGAGAAAAAAAAAACAATAGAAAACAAAACTTTATTAAAAAAAAAAAGTCAATGGCTTAAAAAAAAAAAAGCTGAGAGAAAATAAAGTACAATGTGGGAATTTGGGTGGATAATAGAGAAAAAAATAAAAAACAAAACTTTATTAAAAAAAACGTCAATGGCTTAAAAAAATAAATCAGAGAGAAAATAAAGCATAATGTGGGAGTTTGGGAGGATAAAAGAGAAATAAAAACAATAAAAAACAAAACTTTATTACAAAAAATAAAAGTCAATGGCTTAAAAAAACAATCAGAGAGAAAAAAAAGCATAATGTGGGAATTTGGGAGGATAAAAAAAAAAAAAAATAGAAAACAAAACTTTATTAAAAAAAAAGTCAATGGCTTAAAAAAAAAAAGCAGAGAGAAAGGGAGGATAAAAGTAAAAAAAAAAACAATAATAAACAAAACTTTATTAAAAAAAAAAGTCAATGGCTTAAATAAATAAATCAGAGAGAAAATAAAGTATAATGTGGGAATTTGGGAGGTTATAAGAGAAAAAAAAAACAATAAAAAACAAACTTTATTAAAAAAAAAAGTCAATGGCTTAAAAAAAAAAAGCTGAGAGAAAATAAAGCACAATGTGGGAATTTGGGTGGATAAAAGAGAAAAAAACAAAAACAACCACAAAACTTTATTAAAAAAAAAAGTAATTTTTAGTAAATGAGCCCTGAAGATGAAGATTTGCGCTTCCTCCGCGCCAAAGTCCTCGTTACTAGAAATCATCTCGGCGTATAAACGGGATACAAAAGCCGTTTCTGCGGCTCGTATTTACTTTGCGGCCTTCTCTGGCCATAAAACACCCGCCATAAATTGTAACTAAAACACAAGAAAAAAAGTCTATATATATTTTTACAACGGCCAGCGCTAAAACATCAAATGACACATTCGGAAATATATATATACGCGGCGTGCGAGCCATCCTGAAACGGCGAGGATATATTTACAAGATATAATGATATCTAAGTGTTTTTCATCCGTCTTATCGTACAGTAGAGCCTACATAGACAGCGGCGTTCTCCGTCCCACAATGCTTTATGTGCTTAAAAAAAAAATAAAAAATAAATAAAAAATGACGTCTGGAATTTACAGTAATCTGAAATATGTTCTGTTGCTTTCTATATAAAAGCGGCCAAAGTTTACAGACTTACTCTGCAGAGATATAGTTTTAAAGGCAGCCCATACAAATCAACTCCGAGTCTTACCACTGGCAAAAAGTATCATGCAAATGATCAAAAAAAAAACGAAAAAAAAAAAAAAACTATGAACTGACTGTATATCTAGAGTTATCTAGGACATAGAAAGCTAACAGACACATTTTTTTTTTGCCTGAAACCAATATTTTTTATTACTAAAGTGTATGTTTTTTTTTTTTTGCCTTAAACCAATCAAATATTTAAGTGTTTTTTCTTTTTTTTTTTTTCAATACAATATTTTTTTGAATGCTTTTTTTTATTTGTCTAAATATTTTTTTTTTAAGTGTTTGTTTTTGTTCATATAATATAACTTCTTAGTACAGATGTAGTGACCATATTTTTTTTATTTGTCTGAAACTAAAATATTTTCTTTTTTTTTTTTTTGCTTTTTTTATTTGTTTGAAGCCGATAAAGTTTTTTTTTTGTCTGAATATTTTTTTTTAAAGTGTATGGTTTTTTTTGCCTTAAACCAATAAAATATTTAAGTGTTTTTTTCTTTTTTTTGCTATTTTTATTTGTTTGAAGCCGATAAAGTTTTTTCTTTTTGTCTAAATATTTTTTTAAGTGTTTGTTTTTGTTTATATAATATAACTTGTTAGTACAGATGTAGTGACCATATTTTTTTTATTTGTCTGAAACTAAAATATTTTCTTTTTTTTTTTTTTGCTTTTTTTATTTGTTTGAAGCCGATAAACTATTTTTTTTGTCTGAATATTTTTTTTGAAAGTGTATGTTTTTTTTTACTTAAACCAATAAAATATTTAAGTGTTTTTTGCTTTTTTTTTGCTTTTTTTATTTGTTTGAAGCCGATAAAGTATTTTTTTTGTCTGAATATTTTTTTTGAAAGTGTATGTTTTTTTTTACTTAAACCAATAAAATATTTAAGTGTTTTTTGCTTTTTTTTTGCTTTTTTTATTTGTTTGAAGCCGATAAAGTATTTTTTTTGTCTGAATATTTTTTTTTTAAAGTGTATGTTTTTTTTGCCTTAAACCAATAAAATATTTAAGTGTTTTTTGCTTTTTTTTTGCTTTTTTTATTTGTTTGAAGCCGATAAAGTTTTTTTTTATCTAAATATTTTTTTAAGTGTTTGTTTTTGTTTATATAATATAACTTCTTAGTACAGATGTAGTGACCATATTTTTTTTATTTGCCTGAAACTAAAATATTTTCTTTTTTTTTTTTGCTTTTTTATTTGTTTGAAGCCAATAAAGTATTTTTTTTGTCTGAATTTTTATTTGAAAGTGTATGTTTTTTTTGCCTTAAACCAATAAAATATTTAAGTGTTTTTTTCTTTTTTTTGCTTTTTTTATTTGTTTGAAGCCAATAAAGTATTTTTTTTTTTGTCTGAATATTTTTTTTGAAAGTGTATGTTTTTTGCCTTAAACCAATAAAATATTTAAGTGTTTTTTTTTCTTTTTTTTTCTTTTTTTATTTGTTTGAAGCCGATAAAGTATTTTTTTTTGTCTGAATATTTTTTTTTAAAGTGTATGTTTTTTTTGCCTTAAACCAATAAAATATTTAAGTGTTTTATTTTCTTTTTTTTTTTGCTATTTTTATTTGTTTGAAGCCGATACAGTATTTTTTTTTTTGTCTAAATATTTTTTTAAGTGTTTGTTTTTGTTTATATAACATCACTTGTTAGTACAGGGGTAGTGACCATATTCTTTTTATTTGCCTGAAACTAAAATATTTTCTTTTTTTTTTTTGCTTTTATTTGTTTGAAGCCGATAAACTATTTTTTTGGGTCTGAATATTTTTTTTTGTATATACTTGTTGCAGTTCTGGTGATCATATGTTTTTTTTTTTGTCTCAAACAATAAAATATTTTATGTAAAATGTTTTTTTTTTTATTTGTCTGAAGCTGATAAAATATTTTTAAGTGTGTTTTTTTTTTTATTTGTCTGAAACCAATAAAATATTGTATTAAAGTAAGTGTTTTGGCTTGTTGGTGAAGGTGGTGACCATTGGGCACCACATCC
The DNA here is from genome assembly GCF_062004578.1 of Staurois parvus. Taxonomy (NCBI): domain Eukaryota; kingdom Metazoa; phylum Chordata; class Amphibia; order Anura; family Ranidae; genus Staurois; species Staurois parvus. Next base: position 1,003,593 of record NW_028318224.1, read on the forward strand.
CTAAATAAATCACATACTACGAATTATATTCTTCAACATTGACTACTGTAGAATCATTTGTTTTATCCGGCTGCTTGTATCTTCAATTGTAATAAAGACTACAGAATATTTTATGTGATCATTTGTGTACCATGTGTTTATGGCTGCAAAAAAATTCTTTATCCTGTTGAGGGATGTGATCAGTAGTATACTTTTTTTTTTTTTTTTACCTTAAAGCAATGAAAATAATTTATTATAAAAAGAAATAAAAAAAAAAAAAACAAAACAAAAAAAATAAAAAATATATATATATATATATATATATATTTAATAGTATTAGTCTACCAGTGTGCGGCAGACTGCAGGAAACGTTTCCTCAGTCTCCTCTCCCCCAGTGATCAGACTGCACATTGTAACTTTGGCTTTGACTGTGACTTGGCATGCGGTTTGCATGCCATGTGACTTTTAAATCGTATGCCAAATCGCCCCCTATTGTCCGCGATTACAGCGGTCCTATCGGTGGGGTTCCAACTTGATCGGAGCTGCACCGGAACTTCCTTTGCTAAAGTAGGACATGCACTACTGTTGGTGCGATTTACATAGACATCTGTGTCAGGTGCAGGGTTGTGGATAAGGGGGTAACACCAGTCCTCCTGTATGGGGCCCAGGCCAGCAGGGGGCCCAGGCAGCTGGGTGAATCAAATGTGGGCAGGGAGGGTGATCTGCACGGCAGGGAGCAATTACTGGAACTGATCCCCTGTACGGCTCTCCCTGCAGCAGCTGAAAGCCGGATTCTTCTCCTCTTCCTGCTGCTGTCTTTCAGCTGCTGCAGAGAGAGACTCACAGGGGATTGGTTCCAGTAATTGCCTCCCTGCCACACCCATCACCCTCCCCGTGTATCATACATTCCCCCCTGCTGCCCAGGCCCCCCCACAGTGCTACCGGATCCCCTCCTCTCCTCTCCACCAGCAAGCACACAATAGGATCCCTCAGGATTGAGAATGGGGGAAGGGTCCTGTGTATATGTCCCATTTACCAGCCTCTTCATTCCCTGAATGAACACAGTGAGTGATCGGTAGCTATCGCTCACTATGTTCATTCATAATTGAGGCATAGTAAAACTTTTTTTTTTTTTTCTTTTAGGGTCTGTATGGGGCCCCGTGGTTTCTAACAGCAGCCCTTGGTCAGATGTCTCGCAAATCACACCTGAAATCGGCATCTCACCCGACTTACAGTGAAGTCAGCCTTGATGTGACCAGGCGTGGGGGGGGGGGGGTAAATATGAGTGCTACCGGCCCCTCTCCTTCCCTACCGGCAGCTGCAAGCACACAATATACACAGGATCCTGTGTATATGTCACATTTATCAGCCTCTTCTTTTCCTGAATGAACACAGTGAGTGATCGGTAGCCATCGCTCAGTGTGTTCATTCATAACTGATGCAGCATAGTAAAAACTGTTTTTTTTTAAGGGGGGCCCTGTCAGTTTGGCTATATGGGGCCCCATGGTTTCTAACAGCAGTCTGTCTTGCATATCGTACCTGAAATCGGCATCTCACCCGACTTACAGTGAAGTCGGCCTTGATGTGACCGGGGGGGGGATAAATATGAGTGCTATCGTCCCCTCTCCTTCCCACCGGCTAGCACACAATAGGATCTCTCAGGACTGACAGCGGGGGAAGGATCCTGCGTATACATCACATTTACCAGCCTCTTCCTTCCCTGAATGAACACAGTGAGTGATCGGTAGCTATAGCTCACTTTGTTCATTCATAACTGATGCACAGTAAAAACAGTTTTTTTTTTTGTTTTTTTTTTAGTGGGGCCCTGTCAGGTTGGTTGTATGGGCCCCATGGTTTATAACACCAGCCTTTGGTCAGATATCTCACAAATCGCGCCTGAAATCGGCATCTCACTCGACTTACAGTGAAGTTGCACGATTTTTCCTTCCCACCGGCAGCTGCAAGCACACAATAGGATCCCTCAGGATTGAGAGTGGGGGAAGGATCCTGTGTATACGTCACATTTACCAGCCTCTTCCTTTCCTGAATGAACACAGTGAGTGATTGGTAGCTATCGCTCACTGTGTTCATTCATAACTGATGCATAGTAAAGACTGCTTTTTTTTTTTTTTTTTTAGGGGGGCCCTGTCAGGTTGGCTGTACGGGACCCCGTGGCTTCTAACAGCAGCCCTGGTCAGATGTGTTGCAAATCGCACCTGAAATCAGCATCTCACCCGTCTTACAGTGAAGTCACACGATGTGACCAGCACGAGGGGGGGGGGGGTAAAAATGGGTTCAATCCTGAAACATGATCCCAAAGGTGGACATGAACATGAAAAATTATACCTGAGACTAGGTCCACTTTAAGAACTCCTTACCATCACAAGATCATGAATCATTTCAGAGCATCTAAGAACGATTTTTTTAAAAGAAACCAACACATAATTATTATTATTATTATTATACAGGATTTATATATTATTATTATTATACAGGATTTATATATTATTATTATTATTATTTTATTATAATACAGGATTTATATATTATTATTATTATTATTATTATTATTATACAGGATTTATATATTATTATTATAATACAGGATTTATATATTATTATTATTATTATTGTTATTGTTATTATTATAATACAGGATTTATATATATTATTATTATTATTATTATTATTATTGTTATTATTATAATACAGGATTTATATATATTATTATTATTATTATTATTATTGTTATTATTATACAGGATTTGTATATTATTATTATTGTTATTATTATTATACAGGATTTATATATTATTATTATTATTACACAGGATTTATATATTATTATTATTATTATTATACAGGATTTGTATATTATTATTATTATTATTATACAGGATTTATATATTATTATTATTATACAGGATTTATATATTATTATTATACAGGATTTATATATTATTATTATTATATATTATTATTATTATACAGGATTTATATATTATTATTATTATACAGGATTTATATATTATTATTATTATATATTATTATTATTATACAGGAATTATATATTATTATTATTATACAGGATTTATATCGCGCCAACAGTTTGCTCAGCGCTTTACAATATAATGGGAGTCAATACAGCAACAATACAGTTCAATACAAGAGGGATAGGAGGGCCTGCATAATAATTGATCATGAAATTAAAAAAAAAAAAAAAAAAGCCCGATCATTAAAAGTCGCCCTACATTATAAAGATCCCACCTATTAATCACCGGTCTTTCTACGCCCCTCGAGAGACCCGTCGCAAAAAAGACGACGGAGGAAAATTGAGGGAAAATTTCCATAAATTTGAATAGTCGACTCGTCTGATTTCAATATTTTTAATATGCAAATGAAGGCGGAGGGGACAGAGCGTCGGCAAAGCGCTGAATTGGAGAGAGATGTAACTGGGTGACTAATTGCCGCAATTAGGGAGACCTTGTGCTCCGCAAATGAATAAGGCTTTATTAAACCTTACCTGGGCCCGCCATTCCTCGGCGACGAGCTCTACTCCAACACCCATTGTCATTGGAAATGAAAAAAAAAAAAAAAGATTCCGGATCTGAAAACCCGGGGCTTTAACAAGCTAATGCGAGATTGACGAGAACGCAATACGCGCTCTTTAATCATGTATTCAGCGCCAGAAAAAAAAAAAAAAAAGTAGAGAGATATCAACTTAATCACTAGTTAGCAAAGCCCCCTTTTTATTCCCACGAAGAACTTTAATGCTCGCTATACGCGCTGAAGTACCATTGTTATACCTGCATATTACGCGGGGTTTATTAAAGCGATGATAATCTATTCAACACGAGGAGATGTATACCGCGAGCCCGGCTCAGATCAGACAGGAAGATTGGAAGTTATTGTGAAAATATGCAAATTCCCCCGCTATTGAAATTCAAACGCTCCAGATAAGATTTTTTTTTTATTTTTTTTTTTATTAATAAATCCATTCTTTCGACTTCGCGGAGGTAACCTAATGTTTATTGACTGGCTGACGTGTCACATGGAACAAGGTACACACAGGCCGCCGCGTCAGGGGGGGGGACAGTTTTCATTAAAGGGGGAGCTGTCTTGTGTTTTTAGGAAGTATCACTTCTGAGATATTAAAGAGCAGATGAATTTACGTGGATTGTCGTATTTTCAGGACGTAGGCCCGAAAGTAGAATTTTACGGAAGTTTGACACATTTTTTTACTGATTTGCTTCGGGAAAAAGAAGATGTCATGAAATGCATAGAAAACTCGAAGGATGCCTGCTCGGGATCTCGGTTTTTATTCCAGATGTTGTTGTAGTGCACAAATCCATCCTGCTAGTTTCTGTTTGGAACCCAGTGATCTGGGAACACCTTTTGCCCATCTGTTTGGTATTCCCAGACACACCCACTTCAGGCTGCTTGCTTTATTTCACATGAAAAAAGTTTGATACATTCAGAGAAGTCTACCTGTTCAGCATCTCAGTTTTTTCCCCAGACATTGTTGTAGGAAAAAGTCCACCCCACTCCCTGTTTGTAACCCAGCTGGGAACACCTTTTGCCCATCTGTTTGGTATTCCCAGACACACCCACTTCAGGCTCCTTGCTTTACTTTACATGCAAAAAGTTTGATACATTCAGAGAAGACTACCTGCTCACGATCTCAGGTTTTTTTTACCCAGACATTGCTGTAGAGAAAATGTCCATCCCACTCTGTTCTACTTGTAACCCAGTTGGGAACACCTTTTGCCCATCTGTTTTGTATTCCTAGACACACCCACTTCAGGCTCCTTGCTCTCTTTCAAATGTAAAAATGGTGATGCATACAAGAATCACATTGTTTAATCCAGGCATTGACATAGTGCACCAGTCCATCCCACCTTCTTATGTTTGTAACCCGGTGATCTGGGAACACCTTTTGCCCATCTGTTTGGTATTCCCAGACACACCCACTTCAGGCTCCTTGCTTTATTTCACATGAAAAAAGTTTGATACATTCAGAGAAGACTACCTGTTCAGTATCTCAGTTATTTTTCCCCAGACATTGTTGTAGGGAAAAAGTCCACCCCACTCCCTGTTTGTAACCCAGCTGGGAACACCTTTTGCCCATTTGTTTGGTATTCCTAGACACACCCACTTCAGGCTCCTTGCTTTACTTTACATGCAAAAAGTTTCATACATTCAGAGAAGACTACCTGTTCAAGATCTCAGTTTTATTTTTACCCAGACATTGCTGTAGAGAAAAAGTCCACCCCACTCTCTTCTACTTGTAACCCAGTTGGGAACACCTTTTGCCCATCTGTTTTGTATTCCTAGACACACCCACTTCAGGCTCCTTGCTCTCTTTCAAATGTAAAAATGGTGATGCAAACAGGAATCACAGTGTTTAATCCAGGCATTGACATGCACTAGTCCACTTCACCTTCTTATGTTTGTAACCCAGTGATCTGGGAACACCTTTAGCCCATCTGATTGGTATTCCTAGACACACCCACTTCAGACTACTTGCTCTTTCATATGCAAAAAAAAATGATACATACGGAGAAGACTTCCTGTTTAGGATTTTAGTTTTTAATCCAGACAATACCATTGAACATTAGTTCACCCCATTCCCTTCTGATTGTAACCCAGTGATCTGGGAACATCTTATGCCCATTTATTTGGTATTCCTAGACACACCCACTTCAGGTACTTCAGGTGTATTTCAGAATAAATTTGATACATACAGGGAAGACTTCTGTTTTAGGATCTCGGTTTTTAATATATATAATAATTTAAAATAGTTTTTTTCCTCTTAATGCCCTTCAATTATTTTTAATGAGTTTCAATAACTTTTCAAATAGTTGAGGGGAGGGGGCAGCACATGAAAATAAAACAGTGCTGCTGCCTTGACTGCAAAGAGCCTGGCCCCATGTTCTGCATAGGGAAATGGCTCTTGGGATATGTGGTTCTGGGGGTGAAATGATGTAATAGGAACTGACCGCTGAGCAGCTGACCCTGTAAAGATCTGCGTAGGGAAATGGCTCTTGGGATATGTAGTTCTGGGGGTGAAATGATGTAATAGGTACTGACCTCTGAGCAGCTGACCCTGTAAAGATCTGTGTAGGGAAATGGCTCTTGGGATATGTGATTCTGGGGGTGAAATGATGTAATAGGTACTGACCGCTGAGCAGCTGACCCTGTAAAGATCTGCGTAGGAAAATGGCTCTTGGGATATGTGGTTCTGGGGGTGAAATGATGTAATAGGAACTGACCGCTGAGCAGCTGACCCTGTAAAGATCTGCGTAGGGAAATGATTCTTGGGATATGTAGTTCTGGGGGTGAAATGATGTACTAGGAACTGACCTCTAAGCAGCTGACCCTGTAAAGATCTGCGTAGGGAAATGGTTCTTGGGATATGTAGTTCTGGGGGTGAAATGATGTAATAGGTACTGACCACTGAGCAGCTGACCCTGTAAAGATCTGCGTAGGGAAATGGTTCTTGGGATATGTAGTTCTGGGGGTGAAATGATGTAATAGGAACTGACCTCTAAGCAGCTGACCCTGTAAAGATCTGCATAGGGAAATGGCTCTTGGGATATGTAGTTCTGGGGGTGAAATGATGTAATAGGAACTCACCTCTGAGCAGATGACCCTGTAAAGATCTTACAAGCCTGGCGTTAATATTAAAGGAAGTAATAAAAAAAACAAATAAATCAAATAATGCAGACATGGAATGTAGAGGGGGAGAGGGAGTTTGGGGTATAAATTTAGGTAATACATGGAGGTGAACTTTAATCAAGGCTTACACAGCCAACGACGAGGTGATATGTCCATCCTATGTACATATATATATATGTATCTCAGAATTCTAATCAGAAATCAGACCCCCAACCCACTGTACTGTCTACACTCATAACTACCTCAGTTCATTAATATATATCATTACATTGTAACCAGTTAAATACGGGATTTAAACTCCTGCGTTTCATTTTGTCTTAAAGCAGAAAAGTGTAGATTCAAAAAAAAAAAAATCCTGAAATACATTAATTCTTCTCCGGCTGCTATGAAGCAGTGGAAAAAAGTTAACTTTTTTTTTAATTATTAATTTTTCAAACAACGGTTAGACTCTATCTGTGTCTGTGGGTCCGGCGTAATTTGTCTATTGCAGAACCCGAGGAAGCTCATTGATAAATGCCTGCGAGTAAACACAAAACTTAATTAAGTAGGACGAAAGGGAGGAAAAAAATCTTCCTAATGAAAAATCACTTAAGAGTTTTAATCTGGTACCAGAATCCTAATGTCCTCCGTTATTTGGAAACCTTCAAATTATTGGATGTAACTGAGAAAGTAACAAAGGGAGATAGATAGATAGATAGATAGATAGATAGATAGATAGATAGATAGATAATAGATAGATAGATAATAGATAGATAGATAGATAGATAGATAGATAGATAGATAGATAATAGATAGATAGATAGATAGATAGATAATAGATAGATAGATAATAGATAGATAGATAGATAGATAGATAGATAGATAGATAGATAGATAGATAATAGATAGATAGATAATAGATAAATAGATAGATAATAGATAGATAATAGATAGATAGATAATAGATAGATAGATAGATAGATAGATAGATAGATAGATAGATAGATAGATAGATAATAGATAGATGATAGATAGATAGATAGATAGATAGATAGATAATAGATAGATGATAGATAGATAGATAGATAGATAGATAGATAGATAGATAGATAGATAGTAGATAGATAGATAGATAGATAGATAGATAGATAATAGATAGATAGATAGATAGATAGATAGATAGATAGATAGATAGAAAAGATGGATAGATAGGGATGGATGGATAGATGAATAAATGGATGAATAGAAAAAAGGTGTAGAAAGAGATAGATAGATAGATAGATAGATAGATAGATAGATAGATAGACAAGAAATGATGAATAGATAGACATGGATGGATGGATGAATAGAAAGAAAGGTATAGAAAGAGATAGATAGTTTTAAATATATATATATATACTGTAGATAGATAGATAGATATTGAATAGATAGATAGATTATAGATAGATAATAGATAGATGATAGATAGATAGATAGATAGATAGATAGATAGATAGATAATAGATAGATAGATAGATAGATAGATAGATAGATAGATAGATAGATAGATAGATAGCCAAGAAAAGATGGATAGATAGGGATGGATGGATGGATAGATGAATAAATGGATGAATAGAAAAAAGGTGTAGAAAGAGATAGATAGATAGATAGATAGATAGATAGATAGATAATAGATAGATAGATAGATAGATAGATAGACAGACAAGAAATGATGAATAGATAGACATGGATGGATGGATAGATGGATGAATAGAAAGAAAGCTATAGAAAGAGATAGATAGATAGATAGATAGATAGATAGATAGATAGATAGATGATAGATAGATAGATAGATAGATAGATAGATAATAGATAGATAGATAGATAGATAGATAGATAATAGATAGATAGATAGATAGATAGATAGATAGATAATAGATAGATAGATAGATAGATAGATAGATAGATAGATAGATAGACAAGAAATGATGAATAGATAGACATGGATGGAGGGATGCATAGAAAGAAAGATATAGAAAGAGATAGATAGTTTTAAATATATATATATATACTGCAGATAGATAGATAGATAGATAGATAGATAGATAGATAGATAGATAGAAAAGATGGATAGATAGGGATGGATGGATAGATGAATAAATGGATGAATAGAAAAAAGGTGTAGAAAGAGATAGATAGATAGATAGATAGATAGATAATAGATAGATAGATAAATAGATAATAGATAGATAGATAGATAATAGATAGATAGATAGATAGATAGATAGATAGATAGATAGATAGATAGATAGACAAGAAATGATGAATAGATAGACATGGATGGATGGATGAATAGAAAGAAAGGTATAGAAAGAGATAGATAGTTTTAAATATATATATATATACTGTAGATAGATAGATAGATAGATAGATATTGAATAGATAGATAGATTATAGATAGATAATAGATAGATAATAGATAGATAGATAGATAGATAGCCAAGAAAAGATGGATAGATAGGGATGGATGGATGGATAGATGAATAAATGGATGAATAGAAAAAAGGTGTAGAAAGAGATAGATAGATAGATAGATAGATAGATAGATAGATAATAGATAGATAGATAGATAGATAGATAGATAGATAGATAGATAGACAAGAAATGATGAATAGATAGACATGGATGGATGGATAGATGGATGAATAGAAAGAAAGCTATAGAAAGAGATAGATAGATAGATAGATAGATAGATAGATGATAGATAGATAGATAGATAGATAGATAGATAGATAATAGATAGATAGATAGATAGATAGATAATAGATAGATAGATAGATAGATAGATAGATAGATAGATAGATAGAGAGATAGATAGATAGATAGATAGATAGACAAGAAATTATGAATAGATAAACATGGATGGATGGATGAATAGAAAGAAAGATATAGAAAGAGATAGATACAGGAAAAGAAAAGAAAAGAAGAGAGATATTGATTAATGGATAGATAGATAGATAGATAGATAGATAGATAGATAGATAGATTTGCAGGTATTTATATACAGTTGCAAGAAAAAGTATGTGAACCCCTTGGGATTACGTGGAGTTTTGCATGAATTGAGCATAAAATGTGCTCTGAACGTCATCTAAGTCACAACAATAGAAGAACACAGTCTGCTGAACATAATACTACACAAACATTAGATGTTGCCATGGTTTAATTGCACATAACATGTAAACATTCACAGTGCAGGGAGGAAAAAGTATGTGAGGCCCTAGCTTAATGACTTCTCCCAGAGCTAATTGGAGCCAGGAGTGAGCCAACCTTGACTCCAATCAGTGTGATGATATTGGATGTGTTGCTGACAGCTGTCCTGCCCTTAAAAAACACACACCTGTTTTGTGTTTACTGGTTTCAAGAAGCACTGTCTGATGTGAACCATGCCTCGCAGAAAAAAGCTCTCAGAAGACCTACGATCAAGAATTGTTGACTTGCATGAAGCTGGAAAGGGTTACAAAAGTATCTCCAAAAGCCTTGATGTTCATGTGTCCACGGTAAGACAGACTGTCTACAAATGGAGAAAGTTTAGCACTGTTGCTACTCTCCCTAGGCGTGGTCGTCCTGTAAAAATGACTGCAAGAGCACAGCGCAGAATGCTGCATGAGGGAAAGAAGAATCCCAGAGTGTCAGCTAAAGAGCTACAGAAATCTCTGGCACATGCTAACATTTTTGTTGACACATCTACAATAAGGAAAACATTAAACAAGAATGGAGTACATGGGAGGACACCACGGAGGAAGCCATTGCTGTCCAAAAAGAATATTGCAGCACGTTTGAAGTTTGCAAAAGAGCACCTGGATGTTCCACAGCACTACTAGCAAAATATACTGTGGACAGATGAAACCAAGATTGAGTTGTTTGGGAAGAACACACAACACTATGTGTGGAGAAAAAAAGGCACAGCACACCAACATCAAAACCTCATCCCCACTGTGAAACATGGCGGAGGGAGCATCATGGTTTGGGGCTGCTTTGCTGCTTAAGGGCCTGGACGGATTGTTGTCATTGATGGGAAAATGAATTCCAGAGTTTATCAAGACATTTTGCAGGAAAACATACGACCATCTGTCCGCCAACTGAAGCTCCGCAGAGGATGGGTGATGCAACAGGACAATGACCCAAAGCATACAAGTAATTCAACAAAACAATGGCTGCAACAGCACAGAATACGCCTTCTGGAGTGGCCCAGTCAGAGTCCTGACCTCAACCCGATTGAAATGCTGTGGCATGATCTTAAGAGAGCAATTCACATCAGGCATCCCAAGAATATTGCTACACTGAAACAGTTTTTTTAAGAGGAGTGGTCCAAAATTACTCCAGATCGTTGTGCAAGTCTGATCTGCAACTACAGGAAACGTTTGGTTGAGGTTATTGCTGCCAAAGGAGGGTCAAACAGTTATTAAGTCCAAAGGTTCACATACTTTTTCCTCCCTGCACTGTGAATGTTTACATGTTATGTGCAATTAAACCATGGCAACATCTAATGTTTGTGTAGTATTATGTTCAGCAGACTGTGTTCTTCTATTGTTGTGACTTAGATGATGTTCAGAGCACATTTTATGCCCAATTCATGCAAAACTCCACGTAATCCCAAGGGGTTCACATATTTTTTCTTGCAACTGTAGGTCATGCCATTTACATGGCTTTAATGCTAAATCTCTGGCTTCAATGCTTTTAGCGACCCAGAATGGATACCAACAGCAACTAAAGTTGGACTTAGAACAATCATGCAGCTAGTGAAGTCAAAAATGCAAATCCACCCACAGGATGGTGACTCTACAAGCACTCAATCCTGAGGCAGGGGCGGACTGACCATTTGGAAACTCGGGCACTGCCCGAGGGCCCGGGGTCAGTAGGGGGCCCCATGAGATGCCCCTAGTACCTCTTTCATAGGCTTTTGTGAGTTTGGGCAAGGACACAGGGACCCCATGATCCCCTATTGCCCGGGGGCCCCATGAGTTGTCAGCCCACCCCTGGCCTGAGGATTGGAATGTTAGCCAGGCAACTGGCATTTTCAGGGGAAGGTCAACAATAGCAGACTAGGTATTGTAGTTCCAGCATTTCCGGTATCCCGGCATCCTTCTTTGCATCTTCTGAGCTGGGAGGAGAGCTCAGGCCTGGTATGTGGTTTTATATGTATGGGCTGATCTGGTCAGATGTGCCATTCCAGTCTTGTTTGTCTGAAAGGTATCAGACTTAAGCTGGATATCCGCCGTGAGATCCGCAGAAGCCTTTTACAGCTTTCCGACCTCTTCTGCGGAAACCGAAGATGAAACAGGCACGTCTCCAGACTTATTCCACCTCTACATACAGCCCGAAGACACAGATGTTCACCAAATCCGTCTGGCCGGCATAATTGGCGTCTCTTGTTGCTGTAAATCCACGTGGCCCCAAGATTGACACTTTCCAAACAAAAGTAGCAAAATTAAATAACATAAAAAAAAACCCTGTACCATTCACTGCAGCCTTTCTGCTACCCTAGAGATTTTAGCGCGTTCACCTGCAGCATCCCTAACAACGGACAGACCGCCAATCAACAATTACTGGAGGAGACAAAGAAAAGATTTAGGATGAAGGGATTTTTTGGATTACTTATAGGCATTTCTTTTTCTTCTTTAATTTCTTTTTTTATATATATTTTAGCTTTCCTTAAAAACAAACCATATTAGCAAAACAATCTTTTTGACTTTTTGCTATTAAACATGTCCAGTGAAAAAATTGAAAAAAATCTAATTTCGTCATAAATTTAGGCCAAAATGTATTCTGCGACATGTCTTTGCTAAAAAAAAAACCCCACATTTATTGGTTTACGTGAAAGTTATAGCGTCTACAAATGGCGGTATTATTATTAACCTCTTTGAATCACATGCAGGGGCGGACTGACAACTCATGGGGCCCCCAGGCAATAGGGGATCATGGGGACCCCTGTGTCCTTTCCCAAACTCAAAAAAGCCTATGAAAAAGGTACTAGGGGCATTTCATGGGGCCCCCTACTGACCCCGGGCCCTTGGGCAGTGCTCGAGTTTCCAAATGGTCAGTCCGCCCCTGATCACATGGTCATGATTGGCTGTAACAGAGGTCACATGATCAGGAGCCCATCCCGCTGGCACAGAGGCGGAGAGCTGTCCGCGGCAGTGTGATCAATGTATCGGCAGCATGCATTGAGCCTCAAATCACCATGGATCCATATATGTGGGGGCTGGATTTTAAGACCCACTGACCCCGCCCCTGCATATAAACATTACGGCAATAGGAAGATATTATTTATATATATATAAATGAGCTTTAGCAAATATTGAAGAATTTAACCCTGAAGAGTTCATAATGGCGTTACATGGACTTTCAAATCATGTGATTGCTCTGGTTAGTTGTCAAAGTCATCGTGAGATCAGGAGCCCATCTCACCATTTCACAATCCTAAACGGTGGCTGGGAGCTGTCAGTAACAGTCTAGGCAAGGATGGCCTCTTGGTCACGCACATTTCCCTTGGATAACGACTTCATGCATCTCTGGAGGCCTCAGGGTACTCTACAGTGCATCATCGGAGGCAACCTGTCTCTTCGTGGTTCTTGCCACCTTATGATGCACCACTGTGCATGCATGTTGTCAAGGTGGTGAGCGCAAACACCAAGTGGAGACAACAGCCCTCTCATGACGTAACTAAAGAAGGTGGCAGTGCAGGAAAATGGTGGACAATGCTGGATTTGCTAAACATATTAATTGAATTTTGAGGATAACCCAGCCAAGAGGGGGATACAAAAAGGACGGAGGGGTGTAAAGTTCCTCTTTAACCTGGCCATAGATATATCAAACTGTTATCCTTGTATCTTTTGCACTTATTTTTCTCATTTTGATTCATTTTAAAACCAAGGTTTGAATCCATTGTGCCAACTTAATTTGTATTTTCCCTGAACGCACTTTTACCATGAGCAATTATAGCTGATGCTAAGCCCACTTTAGGAAAAAATCATGCTGTGTTAAAATTCGACAAAAGACTTTTTGTGCATTTTAGTGTGTCATACCTACAGATTGTCCTGGATTTCCTGACACAGTCCCACATCTTGGACCTCTGTCCCACCATTGCTGTGTTCTGGGACATGTCCCGGGATCATAGCATCAACCTTATTTGGCACAATAAATCAAAAGGGCATTAACTGTGTGAGGATCAGTCTGCGGGTGGGTGGCACCTGCATATTTAGAGATGAGGTCTTGGCGGGACTAACCCATAAAGTGGGCCTGATGGGAGATGATCGTGTATTTGGAAGTTGGATCTGGACAGGACCAACCCATAATGGGATCATGATGAGTGATCTCCATCTTAGATTGGAAGCTCCAAGGAGCAGGGCCCTCCTAACCCTCTTGTATTGAACTGTATTGTTGCTGTATCTCCCTTTATATTGTAAAGTGCTGAGCAAACTGTTGGCGCTATATAAATACTGCATAATAATAATAATAATCTTTGTTTATTTAGAGATGGGGTAAGGACAGGACCAACCCATAAAGTGGACATGATTCGGGAGCACCCACCAAGATAGAATGGCATACAAAATGGAGACCATGGGAGGCATTAATATTGTCTAAGGTTAAAGTAAGTTGTCTTGTTCATTTCTATGGTGCCCAAAAGGGTATCAACGCAGTAAAACACAGAGTGCAATTGTGAGTTGGGGAAAATACAAGCCAACATGTTCCCTGGTTCCAAGCACCGCCTTCTGTGATTTTCAGGCATATCAAAGCAAGGGACCACATGATAAGAGGCTTGGGACCCGCATTGTGAAAAGTTGGATGAATCTGGCTGTATGATGAATGGATGATGTCACATTTGCGTAGCACCTTGTTACCCTGGATCTTACGTTCAGCTGCTGGTAGAAGAATCCTCTTCATAGACCTGTCAACCAAGCTTCCAAGGTAAGGGAATGTATCTTCCCCCCTCCTTCCAGAAGAGGAGACTGATCAAGGGCTTGATAACCCTATGATAAGAGTCTTGAAACCTGCTAAGAAGCACCATAAAAAGTTGGATGAATCTGGCTGCAATGGATGATGTCACATTCGCAAAACACCGTTACCCTAGATCTCATGTTTAACTGCTGGTGGAAGAATCCTCTTCATAGACTTGCCAACCAAGGTAATAGAATATATCTTCTCCCCTTGCTCCAGAACAGGAGACTGATCAAGCGCTTGCTTATCCTATGCTAATACCAACTTAAAGAAAGTCGATGATTGCATAAAACCCTGCAGGGGCTTTAGTGGTGCTTTGAGAATTCTTCCTCGGCTAATGGTAAGATCTGGGACCTTGTGGTATCTTCTCCCAGTTCCTTCCACCAGCTTTTAGGAACATTTCACTTTAATAGATTGCTACGCACAGGCAAAACTGACCAGTCACCCACTTCAACTTGGAAGAATCCTCTTCATAGACCTGCCAACCAAGCTTCCAAGGTAATAGAATGTATCTTCTCCCCTTGCTCCAGAACAGGAGACTGATCAAGCGCTTGCTTATCCTATGCTAATACCAACTTGAAGAAAGTCGTTGATTGCATAAAACCCTGCAGGGGCTTCAGCGGTGCTTTGAGAATTCTTCCTCGGCTAATGGTAAGATCTGGGACCTTGTGGTATCTTCTCCCAGTTCCTTTCACCAGCTTTTAGGAACATTTCACTTTAATAGATTGCTACGCACAGGAAAATTTGACCAGTCACCCACTTCAACTTCCGCAAAGTGACTCCATAGCTAAAGTTCACATTAATTAAAAATAGAAACAGAG
This sequence comes from Staurois parvus, assembly GCF_062004578.1. Lineage (NCBI taxonomy): Eukaryota > Metazoa > Chordata > Amphibia > Anura > Ranidae > Staurois > Staurois parvus. Next base: position 1,019,027 of record NW_028318224.1, read on the forward strand.
AGATAGAAAAAGGGAGGGGGTGAGTTTACCGCTGGCCTAATTAACAGGATTACTCTTAGATGAGTGCCCTTCTGACGAATGGTTGGAACCACAGCCACAGTGTTGCTTAGAAACATCTTAAAAAAAAAACTAAAAAAAGTTTGATGAACAAAGTTTAGTTGATATGGAGATATTTTTGGAAATTTTGCTTTGCATATGTCTGGGTGACCTTCTCATCTCCACAGATATATCAATGTGTGAATGGTGAGTAAGATAAAAACATTATTTCTAGATTGGAGTAATGATCTCCATTGTAATATTTTTATTTTAAATATAGTCTGCTATTTTTTTCCCTTATTCCTGGTCACTACCAGTGAGTACCTTTCAGGAGTATAGTCTGCTTTCCTTTAAGGGGAAGATATAATGTCTTTTCATTGGCATATATTTTTAGTTATATTTGCAGGGCTTACTTTATTTTTCATGGGGTATAGGGAAAAGTGGCTTGTGGAAGAAGAAGTGTCCCTCGACCTTGGTCAACCGTACTCCTTTTATTAGAACAAGTAACAATGACCGTGGTCCCCAGTAGGCTGGCAGTTCCTCAACCTAACATGATCAGCACAATTGCAAAGCAACTGCTGAGAATCTTGGCTTCTTTTCCAGAAGGAACACGTATTTTGCTCAACTGTAGCTAAAGAGCCAATGACTGTCCACAAAGCTATAAAACAATGTAAACCAGGGTTTCCCAGAATGTTCTTTGGGGGGAGCCCACCATTGCAGTACTTGGCATCCATGTAATGGCCTTAAATCTTATCCTTTAAGTGCATGGCCCCATTATGGAAGCCATTTTATGGAAAAAAATACCAGCCTTGTGATCTCTTTTTTATGAATGATACAGAAATTTTTTTTTCCGGGCAGGCCAGTAATATACTGGACTGGTGGAAACACTAGGCTTTAAACCTCTCTTACAGAAATGCAGTCTTCCGAAAAATGGCTGCCAGAGACCAGCTGCAGGCATTGTATGTGCCCATTGGAATCATGCAATCTTCAGAGCACCTTGAAAGCCTTCAAAAGAGTAAATCTTGCTCTGGATTAAACTGATCCCAAACTCTTCATCGGTCATGCACCTCCAGCAGTGGGTGCAATCTCTGAGCTCCATTTAGTAAATGCATATCCAATCCAAAAGAGAAAGCTACACACTGCAATGTCTGCAGCTCCCCCAAACTTTAGCACTCCAAGCAAGCATAGGACATTCCACTTCCTAGTTTCTGATGTGTATAACCCCTCCCACCATATGGATGCATTTAACCCCTCCCACCAGGACTTAGTCATAGTGTTCACTCTATGACTAAGCCGCACCAAAGTGGTGAAAACCATCAGAGGAACTAAGGGATGGAGAGCCTTCTCTGTTTGTTTGGACCAATACAGTTTGGAGAAGTGGGATTGATTGTATATGGCTCCAATTGTAGCTGCAAATTATGACAACTGTTTTTCACTATAGAATGATTTCTCCCTAATGCTCATCCACAAATGTTGCTAAAAATTATCATTCATAACCACTAGGTAATTTATGTTCAGTAGCCCTTTGATAAGACAAAACCCAACCTATCAGCCTGTGGCACTGTAGCCACCAAAGAGCTGAAGGTCTTGACCTGCTCATGCACAGCCTGGGCATGTAGTTCCTTGGCCCCTGAGACCTAAGTGAGCTGATACAATAGCTTTCTGGTAACATTCTGCGGAAATAGAGGATGAGGTGTTTTTCTTCCAGTGGAGAAACGCATGCATTACTGTCAAAAGAGCGGAGGAGCCTTCTCCGTAAAATGCCCTGGGTGGCTGAAAGAGAGAGCCAGACACGGAGAACGTCAGGTAGAAGGGATAATTATTCTGTGTTTTGTTTTCGCTTTCTGAGAAAAGGAAAATATTATGGCAGTTTCCTAAGGGGGAAAAGCAGCACGTTCGTGTAATAGGAAAAATGGCACTTTTAGGTTTCAAAATGGACTGCCTAAAGTTAGAGGGGCACAAAAGTTGAAATTCGATTGAGTTTCAAAGAAAACGACAGTTTTGCTGCAAACAAAAAAATCTCCATTTGATCAAATAAAGTATAGACACTATAAGGTTGAAGCAATCTTGCTTGCAGCTCCTTTCCTGCTCCAGAGATAGGCTACTACAATGAGGCTGCTGAAATCTTTCAAAATTGTGATCGTATTGGCCTTTTAGTGATTGGAACTGTTATTCTAATGGGAAAAATTTAATTCCTCGATATACCTTTAGATGTGAAGATTTCTAACGAGAGATGCATTGAATTTAAGAAACTTGCTGTTGACATGAGCTATTGGTGCTCGTCCATGTTGTCAACAACTGTCTGGGGCATTTTGAATGATTGACTGAGAACCATTCCTTGCTGGCTTAGTCTTCCAACAGTTGTCCCTCATCTGCTAGATAACCCCATTCTCCAGTTTTTCCTTCTGTGTCCAGGCTCATGCACCAGTGTTCCCTTTATGCCCTCACCCTAGGTTCACATCTGTGCGGGTGGTGCCACTGCGGATCCGCACGGAATTCCGTGCAGCCGTACCACCCGCACAGAGAAATGCGGACCCGCGGGCGGGTGACATTAGTTTTAATGGCACGCCGTCCGCACTGGAAAACGCAACTGTACTGGGAACCAAGGTCCCCGTGCGGGCTGTGTTTTTCAAAGAAGTGCAGGGACTTCTTCCCTGCGTGTCACGGGCATGGGACTCCATTCAAATGAATGGGCTCTTATGCGGCAAAACGCGGCCCGCATGGCCGCATATATGCGAACCCAAGCGTGAGGCGTCTTGTCCACTTCAAGGAGAATAGTAGAGCTTTCAAAAATTAGTATCCATCCTGATTAGTTTAGTTCTGTTTTGGGAGCAACAAAGGGAATTTATCAAATTTGGAGCAACTTTGCGTGGCAACCAATCAGCTCCTATCTTTCATTTTCAAATCTTAACTGAACTAGCTGAAGATAGGATACAATTGGTTACCATGCACACGTGCTCCAGATTCTGTCTGCTCCAGTTTTTATAAATCTTTCTCAATGTATTCCACCTTAAAGTTGCATATGGCACAATTTTAAGTGCGACTATTAAGGATTTGTTCATACTGGCCCCATTGGGCTACATTGGGCAGTGTGGCTCAAGGTGACAGCAAGGCAAAAAGCCTTTGTATAGGGCAGCTTTTCTCAACTTTTGTACCCCGCAAAATACGTTTCTGGCTTCAGGAAACCCTTACATAAACCATTTCACTGTGGGTCAGTGTAAACAATACCGCTTACATTGGTGGCCAGTAGGAAAAATGCAACCCTTACATTGAAGGGCAGAATACTACCCTTACAGACAGCTAAAAAGATGATTGGTTTCATACTGCTGGCTCTGGTACATGCCTTGGAACTATGCAGTCACCAACATTTGGCCACAGCTCAAGGAATCACTAAAAACCTCTGGAGGAGCCCTAGTTGAGAATGGCTGGAATCAGGGGAGGACTGACAACTCATAGGGCCCCCGGGAAATTGGGGATCATGGGGCCTCTGTGTCCTTGCCCAAACTCAAAAAAGCCTATAAAAAAGGTACCAGGGGCATCTCATGGGGCTCCCTACTGACCCCAGGCCCTCGGGCAGTGCCAAGTTTCCAAATGGTCAGTCCGCCCCTGGCTGGAATAGAGCCCGCTCGTACCAACATGCTGCTTTAGTGTGCATTTAGATATCATGATGCAGGCATACAGCTCATTACAATGTGTGGCAACATGTATAGAGTTGAATGTAGTGTAATGTAAAGAAAATTAAAAATAAAATAAGCGTGTGTTGTAACAATGCATCACAGCATGCAGGCTCAATGCAGACCAAAATGTGTGTGTTATGAGCACAATACAGCACACCCACTGGTATGAATGGGCCCTTTTTGTTTTTTAGATTGGCCTTTGCTGATGATCTTGCTTGTATTCCCTCTGCCCTGGCCTTCCGTGACTACACGTTGGCTTCTTGCACTAGTTTTGATACTTGAGTCTCTCGCATTCAGTCTCTTCACCCCAGGCAATGATCTTTGGTTACGCTTCCGACTATATCTCATCTTTTGGCACAGTCTACCTCAGGCTGGGTTTGACCTCTCAATAAAATATATGTGTAACTTGCGAGCCACTAATATAGTACTCCTCTGGATCGCTAACATAAATCGCATACTCTGACCGTGTATATAGAAATCAATATCACCAAAACGTTGCGCTCCCAATCTCCAACAAACTATATAATAATAGCTCAAAATTATATATCCACAAACAAAAATTATATATAAAATGCAAAAAAATGTGAAACTATTAATAATCCCAAATTAATATATGTGATATAAATCAAACAAAAAAACGTCCCATTAATCAAATAATAGTCCAAAGATTGAAGTGATGACGTCATCCAAAAACACCAATTGTGACTTTTTGTGAATCCTTATAAATAATAAAAAATTATAAGGATTCACAAAAAGTCACAATTGGTGTTTTTGGATCACGTCATCACATCAATCTTCGGACTATTATTTGATTAATGGGACGTTTTTTTGTTTGATTTATATCACATATATTAATTTGGGATTATTAATAGTTTCACATTTTTTTTGCATTTTATATATCATTTTTGTTTGTGGATATAAAATTTTGAGCTATTATTATATAGTTTGTTGGAGATTGGGAGCGCAACATTTTGGTGTTATGGGTTTGGCCTCTGCTACTCTCTGACAACCCTTTGGATATGTTGAACTGTCCAGTTCAGTCTCATTGGTGTCCTTTTATGAAACAGAGATCAGCGGCGATCCTAAGGATTGTTGCTGATCTCCGATCATTAGTGGTTTAGGAAACAGAGATGATCAGCGGAGAACATGTTGATCTCCGATCATTAGTGGTTTAGGAAACAGAGATGATCAGCGGAGAACATGTTGATCTCCGATCATTAGTGGTTTAGGAAACAGAGATGATCTCCGCTGATCATCTGTTTCCTAAACCACTAATGATCGGAGATCAACATGTTCTCCGCTGATCATCTCTGTTTCCTAAACCACTAATGATCGGAGATCAACATGTTCTCCGCTGATCATCTCAGCACACAGATGGCCAGTCTATGAAGGAGCGATGTCAGCCCTTCACTGGTGAATCTGTGTTCTCCCTCCAGATTCTCCAGCCCAGAGGTGGAGAATCGGAGGAACCGCAAACAAAGCAGCGATAATTTACCGTTGTTTAGTAAATGGTGTTTGACTGATCTCTTACTGCAATCTCGCGAGATTATAGTAACAGCAGCCATTTTCCAGCGTTCAAAGTGTTTGTAGATCACTTCTCCCTTCATTCAGAGAAGCGATCTACACCGCTTCATAAAAAGGCATTCAGAGGGGAACTCTCTCCTCTGAGAATGCCGGAGAACTGAGCAGTGATCATTTACCACTGCTTGATAAAAGGACACCTACAGTTGCAAGAAAAAGTATGTGAACCCCTTGGGATTACGTGGAGTTTTGCATGAATTGGGCATAAAATGTGCTCTGAACGTCATCTAAGTCACAACAATAGAAGAACACATTCTGCTGAACATAATACTACACAAACATTAGATGTTTTTTCTGCTCTGCAGAGGATGGGTGATGCAACAGGACAATGACCCAAAGCATACAAGTAATTCAACAAAACAATGGCTGCAACAGCACAGAATACGCCTTCTGGAGTGGCCCAGTCAGAGTCCTGACCTCAACCCGATTGAAATGCTGTGGCATGACCTTAAGAGAGCGATTCACACCAGACATCCCAAGAATATTGCTACACTGAAACAGTTTTGTGAAGAGGAGTGGTCCAAAATGACTCCAGATCGTTGTGCAGGTCTGATCTGCAACTACAGGAAACGTTTGGTTGAGGTTATTGCTGCCAAAGGAGGGTCAACCAGTTATTAAGTCCAAAGGTTCACATACTTTTTCCTCCCTGCACTGTGAATGTTTACATGTTATGTGCAATTAAACCATGGCAACATCTAATGTTTGTGTAGTATTATGTTCAGCAGACTGTGTTCTTCTATTGTTGTGACTTAGATGACGTTCAAAGCACATTTTATGCCCAATTCATGCAAAACTCCACGTAATCCCAAGGGGTTCACATACTTTTTCTTGCAACTGTATATGGCTAGCGCATCCATTTGTTCCTCTGGGGCTCCAGCAACCCATCCCCGGTTCCATAACTTCCAAAACAAAATAGGAAAAATGATATGGGCTGACATAATGTACCTACAAAACGTAATCACTAATGAGGAGGAGCAGCAGAAGATGTTAGGAAGCCTGAGCTAATGGTCATATATTACACTTCTACATTGCTGCAGTTTCATACACCTCAAGCAGGGGCGGACTGACCATTGGGTAACTCGGGCACTGCCCAAGGGCCCGGGGTCAGTAGGGGGCCCCATGAGATGTCCCTGGTACCTTTCATAGACTTTTTTGGGTGTGGTTTGAGTGTGGGTGAGGACACAGGGGCCCTGTGATCCCTTATTGCCCAGGGGCTCCATGAGTTGTCAGTCCGCCCCTGACCTCAAGTAATAAAAAAAGAAATATATTTAATATTTAGAGCTATGCAGTTCTCTAATATTGTTATTCTTGAAAATGAATGAAGAAAGAACTGGAAAAAACAATGTTCCTCTACTCTATAAGACCCTACTGCCTTGGGCAACTGCCCTTGGACAGCATTAAACACATGGGCTCAACACAAAATCATTTTTATTTCTTCCAACCAGGTGAAGAAAGTTTTAAGCTTTCACTTATTTACGCTTGTTAATTTGAAACAGATGAGATTTACTGATGACCTTTCCCAATCTGCCATGAATTAGCAATCTTGCAAGTTGTATCTCATTAATAAGCATTGATTGGATGTACCATCCAGTGATACAGCAGGGGCAGTCTCTGTCCTATCGCTACCATCTCTAGGTGTACCAGAGGGGGGCAAGACAAAGGGAAAAAAAAAAAAAAAAGCGAGAGAGACGAATCGATCGACTCTCCTTGGAAACCCAGCGCCACCTCCGTAAAGGTTAATTAAGAAGCGGTGAAGGAGAAGAGGCTGTGGAAGGGGGTGATGGACACCCGTGCCTCTCCAGATCATTAAGTACTAATTAGGTCTAGAATCCTATTGAGCTCTGGTGTTTGGCCTTGTTACACTTGCAGCGTGAAATGCAGAGTGCTTTGTCCCTAAGGTTTGTCAGCCAGGAGAAATTGAAAGTCTCTCGCTTCTTTGTGCAAATGTTTAGTTACTGTGCCAGACGATCTGCTGTGTGCAAAAAAGGGGGAAAAAAAGTTCCATCAACAGCAGAAGGATTCCAATTTACAAAGTGTCACTGCGGTCCAGGGGTGGACTGACAACTCATGGAGCCCCCGGGCAATAGGGGATCATGGGGCCCCTGTGTCCTTGCCCAAACTCAAAAAAGCCTATGAAAAAGGTACCAGGGGCATCTCATGGGGCCCCCTACTGACCCCGGGCCCTTGGACAGTGCCCGAGTTTCCAAATGGTCAGTCCGCCCCTGCTGCAGTCTTAAAGTGAAATTGTCAGCCATTTTAAACAATTAGAAGTAAAACTCTGTTGAAAGGTAAAGCAGATAGGCAGACGTCTCCCACAGACGTCTTCAAACAGCACCCATTTTTTTTTTTGCTCTCCATTGGGAGAAATTTTCCTAGGCTTCCTGTTCCAGACACCCAATGGGAAGTTAGAGGAAATCTCCCAAAGTGCGGGGAATGCCCCTCCCCTCTTAGACAGCTGTCAGCGGAACACTGAATAATGTCCTCTTTCTTCTTCTTCTGTGGGCAACTCTAACATTTTAGATTTCCCTCACTTCCTTTCTCGGTGACAATGGTCACCAGTGCAAACTGAAGGGTCAATTTCCCAACTGGGAAAGCAGATAACACTAAAAACTAACCAACCTTTCCCTACTCCATCCAAAACTAGAGATACATTTTTATACTTTCCTCGAAGCTGGTCATACACTGATTACATTTTGGCCAGTTTCTGATCAATCAGATGAAATCTGAGTAGTGGGTGTCCCTGTTGGCACCCAACCACCCTACATCCTTCAATCCCAAAATCGAAGGAGTTGGAAGGATAATTCTTGGCATAACAGTGACTGCGGCCAGTTAGCATCAGTTTCTCTTTGGCATCAAACACTGTATTCCGATTCAGGTGTAAAAGATGTAATCTAGGCCAGATCTAATATCTTAGAGCCAGTCTAAAGGCCAACTTGAGGGCCTACTGGACATGCCAAATATGGTTGGGCTTGGATTACACATAACTGATGTAATACAGATTTGTCTGGCTCATTCAAGGCCTGATAACGAATTAAAGCTCCAATGAAGAGGGGTGTGTTGGCCCCCAAAATAAGTTGGCATCATACATGATGCATTAAAGCTACTTGGATTTTCCCACTATTGGGTTTGGTGTTAATTTGTGTTTTCACGTTTTGAGTGTTTAAAACCTAGGTTTGTAGACTCCTGACCATAGTACCTATATTACCTTGCTGGTCAGGCCATTCCACAACCATGGCCATTAATATGAAGTTGCCCCCCTGTTTATGGCCATAACATCTCTGACTCTTCTAGGAAATATAGACTTTATGGCCAAAGGCTTCTGTTGGCCTCCCATTCTTACTTTTGGGCTATAACAGCCTCTACTCTGCTGAGAAGGATTTCCGCAAGATTTTGTATCTCTAACAATTTGTGCCCATGCAGCCAGAGTACTGGTGAGGTCAGGTACTTGATGTTGGGTGAGAAGACCTGGCTAACAATAGGCATTCCTATTTATTCAAAAGGATCTGTAATGTTGAGGTCATATCTCTTTGCAGGCCACTTAAAGTGTAACTAAACCCCATACCCTGCATTCACTATATCTGCTCCCCCCGGACCCTGCATTCACTATATCTGGTCTCCCCGGATCCTCCATTCACTATATCTGGTCTCCCCGGACCCTGCATTCACTATATCCGCTCTCCCCGGACCCCGCATTCACTAAATCAGCTCTCCCCGGATCCTCCATTTACTATATCTGGTCTCCCCACACCCTCCATTCACTATATCTGGTCTCCCCAGACCCTGCATTCACTATATCCGCTCTCCCCGGACCCTGCATTCACTATATCCGCTCTCCCCGGGCCCTGCATTCACTATATCCGCTCTCCCCGGACCCTGCATTCACTATATCCGCTCTCCCCGGATCCTCCATTCACTATATCTGGTCTCCCCGGACCCTGCATTCACTATATCTGTACTCCCTGGACCCTGCATACACTATATCCGCTCTCCCCAGACCCTGCATTCGCTACATTTGCTCTCCCCGAACCCTGCATTCACTATATCTGGTCTCCCCGAACCCTGCATTCACTAAATACACCCCTGGCAACGATGTCAGAAGTGACATCTTGCTTACACCTATTCATGTGATCACTGACTGGCCAATCAGTGATCACATGATCGGGACCTCGCACAGAGGTCCCGTACAGCGATCGGTACGGATCGCGCACAATCCAAAATGGCAAAATGGTTTACGAACGGCAACCCGCCCCTGCACTGCCACCGTCTGGCCGTTTTTATATACAGCGGTCAGACGGGAAGTGGTTAATTTTTGTTTTTCTGCCTTCCACAGGGTTTTTTGGTGCCCCATTCAGGTTAAAAATGACTTTCAGGTCAACTTTACCATAATAACCTATTTTGCTCAAAACACACTTCCTTTGTACCCTTTAAACAAGACTGAAGAGCCTACCGATACAGACAGTGCCTAGAGCCTCCGCATGTGTGTGTGCGGACTGCACAAAATGGAAGCCACCGCCAGCGACAAAATCCTATCACTGTTCATTTGACAGAAGTAGCCTGAAACAACCGGAGTCTGCTGTTGTCCTTACAGTCTGTCTACATTTATTAAGAGCACTGCATTTAAAGCCGCTTCTACGCCTCGCCTGGAGACACCATCTTAAGTTTTTGCTCTGACAAAGGACAAAGGAAAACAAAGGGGGGGGGGTAAAAAAGAAAGCGGAAGAGATCGATGAGAGTCAGAATTCACAAAATGATGCTTTTTAAGGCCAAAAATTGGGTGTCGATGATACGGGTCAATAAGGTGCCAAAATGCAGCTGCCAAGCTCCTTTTCTGTCTTGTCCATGAAGATTTTGAGGTTATAGTAGAAGGAATTGGAGAGGTATTTCACAATTGAAATCAATTAATTTTACATATACAGTATATTTGTTTTTTGCTTTTCGGGTTTGCTCTTGCCTTTTGCCCTTTTGTTTATATGTTTTTGGTTTTGCACCTGCTTTGGAAATGTAAGGATAATTGTACCTAGAATCCTTCTTGGCTGAAAGGTATTGACCCTACCAGGGGTGGACTGACCATTCAAGCACTCGGGCACTGCCCGAGGGCCCGGGGTCAGTAGGGGGCCCCATGAAATGCCCCTGGCACCTTTTTATAGCCTTTTTTGGGTGTGCTTTGAGTGTGGGCAAGGACACAGGGGTCCCATGATCCCCTATTGCCCGGTGGCCCCATGAGTTGTCCGTCCGCCCCTGAATCCTACAGGACCTGTCCCCATGAAAAATATCCTCTTCATCTCATCAGGACAATAGAGAGGCCATAGATGGGTCAGGATACTCTTATGTCTACAGCAGGGGCGGACTGACAACTCATGGGGCCCCCGGGCAATAGGGGATCGTGGTGCCCTTGTGTCCTTGCCCAAACTCAAAAAAGCCTATGAAAAAGGTACCAGGGGCATCTCATAGGGCCTCCTACTGAACCCGGGCCCTCGTTTCCAAATGGTCAGTCCGCCCCTGGTCTACAGACACCATTATGGGTTACTCACATTTTTCGAAATGACATTCTTCCAGGAGCTTGTCATTCTCTCCAGAAAACCACCCTGTCTCCTTAAATGTTGACTCCTTGCGGGTGACAACAGGAAGAGATGTTTCCCTGAAAGAGGCCCTGCGCCCAGACCATTCATTTCAATGACAATCTTTCAATACGACTATATGTGCATTTGCTGTACTCTATGCATAGTATGTAATAGTTAAAACCACCCTTGTGTAGATATCCAAAAGACCTGAGACTGCTGCTGGGTGCCACCATCTTGAATGCAGCCCAAGTAGACTCAAATGATGCTCTATAGCAGTCTTTCTCAACCTCTTTACCCCAGAGGAACCCTTATAATAATTTTCAGGTCTCAGGGAACTCCTACTAAAATAAATTCACTAGGAACATAATGCCCCTTACATCGGTGGCCAGTAGGAAGAATTTGCCCTTACAATGGTGGTTGGAATGCCACCTTTTGTAGACAGTTAAAAGGACCATTGGTGTCATGCCGCTGGCTCTGTCAAGTGGTACTGGACCCAGAACTATGGGGACACCATCACATGGGAGGTCAACTAGCCATAGCTCAAGGAACACCTAGCAACCTCTGGAGGATCTCTGGGGTTTTATGGGATATGAAGGGGCACTGGACCCAGAACTATGGGGACACCATCACATGGGAGGTCAACTAGCTCAAGAAACACCTAGCACCTCTGGAGGACCTTTGGGGTTTTATGGGATTTGAAGTGGCACTGGACCCAGAACTATGGGAGCACAATCACATGGGTGGTCAACCAGTCATAGCTCAAGGAACCCCTAGCAACCTCTGAGGGACCTCTGGGGTTTTCTGGGATTTGAAGTGGCACTGGACCCAGAACTATGGGAGCACAATCAAACAGGTGGTCAACCAGTCATACTTCAAGGAAGCCCTAGCAACCTCTGAAGGACCTCTGGGGTTTTCTGGGATTTGAAGTGGCACTGGACCCAGAACTATGGGAGCACAATCAAACAGGTGGTCAACCAGTCATACTTCAAGGAAGCCCTAACAACCTCTGAGGGACCTCGGGGGTTTTATGGGATTTGAAGTGGCACTGGACCCAGAACTATGGGAGCACAATCAAACAGGTGATCAACCAGTCATACTTCAAGGAACCCCTAGCAACCTCTGAAGGACCTCTGGGGTTTCATGGAGCTTTGGTTGAGAATGGCTGCTCTATGGTATTCCTCTTTGCTCCTTCCCCAACAGATACACATATAGGAGGTGAGGGGTGGGGCAAAGGAGTTAGGCCAGCACAGACAGTAATTATACACTCCCAAAATGGGGGAGGACTATCACAAGAAGAGAGGGGGCTGCCAATGAATGAAAAAAAAGCCAATTATGGAAAGGAAAAATACATTTCTTGTTAATGGAATGCACATTTTTGGAAAAGCAGGTCGAATTGTATGGCAGAACTGGTGAAAGGCAGAATGGCAATCATGCTGCCATTCAGTTTCCTCCCTGTGACAGTTTATGGAATGTTAATGTCCAATGCCTCCTACTCTTTATTTACCTATGACGCCATAAGGTGTAGGTGGCAATAAAATAAAAATTGCTTTGAACAATGAAATCCTATTCAACAGAGCAAATCCCCCTCAAAAGTCTCTACACTGCAGCATGTAAGCGCTTAATTAATCACATGGCGCGCATAGTACAAATATCACATCCAGTAACATATTACCTTACTTTAGTCAAAGCTAATTGAGTCAATTTCTCAACGTCTTTTGGCCCCATTTATAAAATTCCATTGAATCGGTCATTGCAGCGTTACATAAGAAGATAAATCTGTGAAATCACACACGTCATGAATGAAAAAAATATATATTCTAAGTTGACAAGTCGCAATTAACATGAGAATTACACATGGCGACAGTTGGTCACGTGAAGGTCTGCGGGCATATTTCTAAAGCTGTGAATGGGATGTCCATTGGTGGTTAATAAACCACTTTCATATTTAAAACATTCACCTGAAAGATTCACCTGCAGTAAGTGCTTGCTGGACTTCAGATTCACTGCTTTATAAATATGCCCCAGACCGTTAGGTGGCCAGTTGCCACCATTTGTATTTCTCATGTCAATGGCAACATATCAGCCTTTGCGGTAACCCTTGTTGGTGTGATGTGCATAAGTCCCATTCCTTGTTCTCATATCGAAAAAAAAAAAGGAAAAAAAACTTAAGGTTTTCATTCCTTAAAGTTTTACTAAACCCAGGACCCTGCATTCACTATATCCGGTCTCCCCGGACCCTGCATTCACTATATCCGGTCTCCCCAGACCCTGCATTCACTATATCCGGTCTCCCAGGACCCTGCATTCACTATATCCGCTCTCCCCGGACCCTGCATTCACTATATCCGGTCTCCCCGGACCCTGCATTCACTATATCCGGTCTCCCCAGACCCTGCATTCACTATATCCGGTCTCCCAGGACCCTGCATTCACTATATCCGCTCTCCCCGGACCCTGCATTCACTATATCCGGTCTCCCCGGACCCTGCATTCACTATATCCGGTCTCCCCGGACCCTGCATTCACTATATCCGCTCTCCCCGGACCCCGCATTCACTATATCCGCTCTCCCCGGACCCTGCATTCGCTATATCTGCTCTCCCCGGACCCTGCATTCGCTATATCCGCTCTCCCCGGACCCTGCATTCACTATATCCGCTCTCCCCGGACCCCACATTCACTATATCCGCTCTCCCTGGACCCTGCATTTACTATATCCGCTCTCCCCGTACCCTGCATTCATTATATCCGCTCTCCCCAGACCCTGCATTCACTATATCCGCTCTCCCCGGACCCTGCATTCACTATATCCGGTCTCCCCAGACCCTGCATTCGCTATATCCGCTCTCCCCGGACCGTGCATTCACTATATCCGCTCTCCCCGGACCCTGCATTCACTATATCCGGTCTCCCCGTACCCCACATTCACTATATCCGCTCTCTCTGGACCCTGCATTCACTATATCCGCTCTCCCCAGACCCTGCATTCACTATATCCGCTCCCCCAGACCCTGCATTCACTATATCCGCTCCCCCAGACCCTGCATTCACTATATCTGGTCTCCCCGGACCCTGCATTCACTGTATCTGGTCTCCCCGGACCCCGCATTCACTATATCTGGTCTCCCCGGACCCTGCATTCACTATATCTGGTCTCCCCGGACCCCGCATTCACTATATCTGGTCTCCCAGGACCCTGCATTCGCTATATCCGCTCTCCCCAGACCCTGCATTCACTATATCCGCTCTCCCCGGACCCTGCGCCTTAGGCTGGCCATGCATTATACAATTTTCTTGAGACTTTTGCTTTAGATTTACTACAAACCATATAACAGGAGGTCAAACCTAGACAACACTTTCAATTGTATCCAATTAGGCAGGCTCTTGCACTACATAGTTAAAGGTAAATCTGAAGGAAATGGGGCAGAAATTGGACAGAAAATTGTAAGAACATCGTATAGTGTATGGCCAACCTCACTCTACTAAAAAAAAAGACCTGTTTTAACTCCTTCCTACTCTATACACAATGAATAGAAAGCATTTTGGCCTAGATACCCTTTAAAGGGTGAAAATTTTCAGAAAAAATTACAAATTTAATCTGTGAATGTTTGTAAAAGATGAATTTATTGCACAACTTCCTTAGCATTTAGTATCAAATGTGATGAAGTGATCTGATATCGGAAAAAATGCTAATAAGGTAAGACCAACTCCACCTGCCCCGATAATCGAGCTCTGGCTTTCTCGATTGAACGCGGGGCGAGCGTCCTTCCATTAATTCTCCACGTATTATTACAAATGTCTTCTAATGACTATTACAAGGCACGGCGGGGATGGCTTCCCAGGCAGCACAATTAAAGTGTACTTGGCCTCTGACCTTAAAAGTTTTAATTAACTTAAGGGGAACTCAGGCAGAAATGCCTCTGGGCCGGGGCCAAGTAAGCGGAGATTAGAACACGGCTAATATGCTTCTGTAACATCTCTGCTAATGAATGTGACAGCGCGCCGTGAATCGGCCGGATAGCAATCGTATTTATGGCGTTCGAAAATTTCCATAGTGGAAATATTAAATATATGTATTATGCAAATGAGCAACATATAATAATAGTAAATACACATTGATCTGCCTATAAAGGTCATATCTGTCAATCTATACACTCAAAACACTCAATATCCATCTGATCTATCGATTATCTATCTATCTATCTATTATCTATCTATCTATCTATCTATCTATCTATCTATCTATCTATCTATTATCTATCTATCTATTATCTATCTATCTATCTATCTATCTATCTATTATCTATCTATCTATCAATCATCTATCTATCATCTATCTATTATCTATCTATCTATTATCTATCTATCTATCTATCTATCTATCTATCTATCTATCTATCTATCAATCATCTATCTATCATCTATCTATTATCTATCTATCTATTATCTATCTATCTATCTATCTATCTATTATCTATCTATCTATCTATCTATCTATCTATCTATCTATCTATCTATCTATCAATCATCTATCTATCTATCTATCTATCTATCTATATGTCTATTATCTATCTATCTATCTATCTATCTATCTATCTATCTATCTATCTATCTATCAATCATCTATCTTTCTATCTATCTATCTATCTATCTATCTATCTATCTATCTATCTATATGTCTATTATCTATCTATCTATCTATCTATCTATCTATCTATCTATCAATCCATTAATCAATATCTCTCTTCTTTTCTTTTCCTGTATCTATCTATCTATCTATCTATCTATCTATCTATCTATTATCTATCTATCTATCTATCTATCTATCTATCTATCTATCTATCTATCTATCAATCATCTATCTATCTATCTATTATCTATCTATCTATCTATCTATCTATCTATCTATCAATCAATCCATTAATCAATATCTCTCTTCTTTTCTTTTCTTTTCCTGTATCTATCTATCTATCTATCTATCTATCTATCTATCTATCTATCTATCTCTCTTCCTATTCATCCATTTATTCATCCATCCATCCATGTCTATCTATTCATCATTTCTTGTCTATCTATCTATCTATCTATCTATCTATCTATCTATCTATCTATCTATCCATTAATCAATCAATATCTCTTTTCTTTTCCTCTATCTATCTATCTATCTATCTATCTATCTATCTATCTATCTATCTATCTATCTATCTATCCATTAATCAATATCTCTTTTCTTTTCTTTTTTTTCTCTGCCCCTTTTGTACTTTATAGGTTGTACCCTAAAGATAGAACACTGTAGGAGCAGTCATTGTATGGCACTTAAAGGAGGAAGCTATACCTGCAGACATAACATGCTCCCTATAAGTGAAAAATCCCATCCGATACAGCAGGGGTCTCCAAACTGCAGCCCGAGGGCCGGATGTGGCCCTTTGCTACCCTTTATCAGGCCCTTGGGGAGCTATTCCTCCCACTGACACCAACAATGGGGCAGTGCTTCTTCCATTGAAACCAATGATGCGGCACTATTCTTCCCACTGATACCAATGATGCGGCACTATTCTTCCCACTAATAACAATGATGGGGCACTATTCTTCCCACTAATAACAATGATGGGGCACTATTCCTCCCACTGACCATCAACCCTGCGGCCTTGGTTATTCTCACTGATGCTGGGGCCAGGACATTTTCTATCCTCACTGGCCCTAATCCAGCCCTCCTAATATCTGAAGGACAGTATACTGGCCCTTTGTTTGAAATGTTTGGAGACCTCTGCCATACAGGAACAGAGTTTTCATAACACACTGACATCCATGATTTTCTACATGGTGATCTCTTTCACATATGTACACCAACCATAACTTTATGAGAAACTTTATGACAGGTGAATACCATTGATTATCTCAATGCAATGGCATCTGAAAGTGGGTGGGATATATTAGGCAGTAAGTGAACATGTTTTCTGTGAAGTTGATGTGTTGATAGCATAAACAATAAGCATCACAGTTTGTTGCGAAGGGGCTGTGTAGCTGCAGATCAGTCAGGGTGCCCTTGCTGACTGGTGCCCACAGCCAAAAGTGCCTACAATGGGCATGTGAGCATCAGAACTGGAGCACAGAGCAGTGGAAGAAGGTGGCCTAGTCTTGGATGGCTGGGAATGTGTGCATTGCTTACCTGGGGAAGAGATGGCACCAAGATGCAGTATAGGAAGAAGGCAAGGCAGCAAAGGTAGTGTGATGATTTAGGCAATGTTCTGCTGGGAAACCTTGGGTCCTGCCATTCATCTGGATGTTACTTTGACACGTAACCATCTACCTAAACACTGTTGCTGTACAAGTACACCCGTTCATGGAAACGGTTTTCCTTGATGGAAGTGGCCTGTTTCTGCAGGATAATGCACCCTGCCACACTGCAAAAATGGCTCAAGAATAGTTTGAGGAACACAACAAATAGTTTGAGGTTTTGACTTGGAATCCAAATTCTCCAGACGTCAATCCAATGGAGCATCTATGGAATGTGCTGGAAAAACAAGTCTGATCCATGGAGGCTCCACCTCACAACTTACATGATTTAAAGGATCTGCTTCTGACAGCTTGGTGCCAGATACCACAGCATACTTTCAGAGGTCTAGTGGAGTCCATGCCTCGATGGGATGACAAAAGGAGGACCTACTCAATATTAGGTGGTTGGTCATAAACGTATGGCTGATCAGTGTATGTAAAAACCCGCAAGTACATTTCAGTTCTCCTTTAAGGCAGGGAGCACTGGTTCCTTGTGACTCCCCCAATCCCAGGACTCTGGTGGATTTTTGCAGCACTGACTATGGCAGTCTTTGTGCCGGTACATTCCTCCTTCCAAGTTCCCAGCACAAAGCACATTAAAAGAGCCGACTAAATCAGTTTTGCTCTAGAAATTTTGCTTTACAGCTCCCAAGAAGAGGCCTGATACGGAGAGACCCCGCGCTTCTAATTATAGAAATTAATGAATAGGCAAGAGCGTGTTTATGAGGTTTTCTTAAACGCCATCAAAGTGTGATGACCTCATGGAGCTCCTGGCATCGCTTAGCTGGTTTATGAGTCATACTGCACCTGCCGAGAGTGACAGAGGAAATGCTTTATTACTTTATAGCCGTGACTTTGAAGAACTGCACAACTCCCTCACTTATCCTCTGCTGCTAGATGGAGCAAAAGGACTCCATCCAAACCTAAGAGGACCACTTCTTTGACTCCATCATTTATCCTCCGCTCCATCACTTATCCTCTGCTGCTAGATGGAGCAAAAGGACTCCATCCAAACCTAAGAGGACCACTTCTTTGACTCCATCATTTATCCTCTGCTCCATCACTTATCCTCTGCTGCTAGATGGAGCAAAAGGACTCCATCCAAACCTAAGAGGACCACTTCTTTGACTCCATCACTTATCCTCCACTCCCTCACTTATCCTCTGCTGCTAGATGGAGCAAAAGGACTCCATCCAAACCTAAGAGGACCACTTCTTTGACTCCATCACTTATCCTCTGCTGCTAGATGGAGCAAAAGGACTCCATCCAAACCTAAGAGGACCACTTCTTTGACTCCATCACTTATCCTCCGCTCCATCACTTATCCTCTGCTGCTAGATAGAGCAAAAGGACTCCATCCAAACCTAAGAGGACCACTTCTTTGACTCCATCACTTATCCTCCGCTCCCTCACTTATCCTCTGCTGCTAGATGGAGCAAAATGACTCCATCCAAACCTAAGAGGACCACTTCTTTGACTCCATCACTTATCCTCTGTTCCATCACTTATCCTCTGCTGCTAGATAGAGCAAAAGGACTCCATCCAAACCTAAGAGGACCACTTCTTTGACTCCATCATTTATCCTCCGCTCCATCACTTATCCTCTGCTGCTAGATGGAGCAAAAGGACTCCATCCAAACCTAAGAGGACCACTTCTTTGACTCCATCACTTATCCTCCGCTCCATCACTTATCCTCTGCTGCTAGATGGAGCAAAAGGACTCCATCCAAACCTAAGAGGACCACTTCTTTGACTCCATCACTTATCCTCTGCTCCATCACTTATCCTCTGCTGCTAGATGGAGCAAAAGGACTCCATCCAAACCTAAGAGGACCACTTCTTTGACTCCATCACTTATCCTCTGCTCCGTCACTTATCCTCTGCTGCTAGATGGAGCAAAAGGACTCCATCCAAACCTAAGAGGACCACTTCTTTGACTCCATCACTTATCCTCTGCTCCGTCACTTATCCTCTGCTGCTGAAAACTGTATTCATCCAAACCTATGAGAACCGTTTCTCTGACTCCTTCACTTATCCTCTACTGCTAGGTAGAGTAAACCAAATCCATCCAAATATACTCTCACCGGCCACTTTATTAGGTACACTTGTTCAATTGCTTGGTAACACAAATTGCTAATCAGCCAATCACATGGCGGCCACTCAATCCATTTAGGCATCTAGACGTGGTGAAGACGACTTCCTAAAGTTCAAATTGAGCATCAGAATGGGAAACAAACTGACTTTGAACGTGGCATGGTTGTTGGTGCCAGATGGGCTGGTCTGAGTATTTCAAAAACTGCTGATCTACTGGGATTTTCACATATAAGCATTTGTAGGGTTTACAGAGAATGGTCTGAAAAAGAGAAAATATCCAATGAGCGGCAGTTGTGTGGAGGAAAATGCCTTGTTGATGTCAGAGGTCAGAGGACAATGAGCAGACTGGATTGAGATGATAGAAAAACAACAGTAACTCATGTCAATATGGACCAAAATCTCTGAGGATTTTCCAACAACTTGATGAATCTATGCTAAGAATTAAGGCAGTTCTAAAGGCAAAAGGGGGTCCAACACGGTACTAGCAAAGTGTACCTAATAAAGTGGCCCGTTAGTGTATGAGGACTGCTTCTCTGACTCCAATACTAAGCCTCCACAAACTAGGTGGAGCAAATTGACTTCATCCAAACTTATGAGAACCACATCAATGACTCTCCTCTACTGCTAGGTGCGGCAAGCTGACTTCATACAAATCTACAAGGAACACTTCTCTGAATCCCTCACTTATCCTCTGCCACAGAGTGGAGAAAACTGACTTCATCCAAACCTATGAGAACCACATCAATGACTCATCTCTACTGCTAGGTGGAGCAAGCTGACTTCATCCAAATCTACAAAGACCACTTCACTGATTCCTTCCCTTATCCTCTGCTGCAAGATGGAGCAAACTGACTCCATCCAAATATATGAGGACCACCTCACTGACTCCCTCACTTATCCTCTGCTGCAAGATGGAGCAAACTGACTCCATCCAAATATATGAGGACCACTTCTCTGATGCTCCTACTTATCCTTTGCTGCTAGATGATGCAAACTGACTCCATCCAAACATATGAGGACCACAACTCTGACTCCTTCATTTTATTCTCTGCTATTAGGTGGAATAGGCTAGTTAGGTAAGTGAGCTAGGTGGACAACATCCAAACCTATGAGAATCCTAGGTAAAGCAAACTGACTCTATCCAAACATATGAGAACCAGTTCACTGACTCCCTCACTTATCCTTTGCTGCGCAGTGGAGTAAACTGACTCAATCCAAATATTTGAGGGCCACTCCTCTGACTCCCTCACCTATCTTCTACTGCAGGGGTCTCCAAACTTTCCAAAAAAAGGGCCAGTTTACTGTCCTTCAAACTTTAGGAGGGCTGGACTGTGGCCAGAGGGAGTAGAAAGTGTCTTGGTGGGAGTAAACAGCGCCCCATCGTTGGTGTCAGTGGGAGGAATAGTGCCCCATCATTGGTACCTGTGAAAGGAATAGTGCCCCATCATTGGTACCTGTGAAAGGAATAGTGCCCCATTGTTGGTGTTCCTGGGATTAATAGTGCTCCATCTTTGGTATCAATGGAAGGAATAGTGCCCCATCATTGGTGTCAGTGGGAGGAATAGTGCCCCATCATTGGTATTAGTGAAAGGAATAGTGCCCCATTGTTTGTGTCAGTGGCAGGAATAGTGCCCCATTGTTGGTGTCAGTGGGAGGAATAGTGTCCCATCATTGGTGTCAGTGGAAGGAATAGTGCCCCATTGTTTGTGTCAGTGGCAGGAATAGTGCCCCATTGTTGGTGTCAGTGGGAGGAATAGTACCTCATTGTCGGTGTCAGTGGCAGAAACTATGCCCCACTGTTGCTGACAGAGGGGGAAAAATGGCCAAAGGGCTAGATAAAAGCAAATAAAGGGCCACATCTGGCCACAGTTTGAAGACCACTGCTCTACTGCAAGGTGGAGTACACTGACTCCATCTAAATCTATGAGGGACACTTCTCTGACTCCCTCACTTATCCTCTGCTGCTGGGGAGAGCAATTTGACTTCATCCAAACCCATGAGTGCTGCTTTACAGGTAAGTTTTCACAATTTCTTTTAAAGAAACTTTAAAAAAAATTGTCATTCTAGCAACAGAGCCGGTTTAAGAAGCCAATGGCCCCTCCGGGTTGCACCTAGAACTAAAATATTATCTTATGGTGACCTTGAAATATTCTGTGGCAGGAAGAAATAATACGCACATCAACTGCAGAATAAAAAGTTTCAACTTGCTGGTACTTGTAGTACCCAGAGAGATGCTTGGAGATCCCATTTGACCACAGCCATCTCCGTGTCCCAATTCCTATTTCCTAGACCCAGCATGTTAGGTCATTGTCATGATTCGGTACAGGTTAAAAGACGGGTCATCCAGATAAAAGCCTCTGCACCTCCAGATCAATGCTCGCCTCCCTCCTCAGGCCGACCTCTGCTCTCCACTTGTTACGGCAGCAAAAAATCCCATTTTGCTCCTCTCTGACATATTGCCAGGACCCGTAAATTTCATTTTGCCAGCCGGTGGTTCTCAATAAAAAATTCAAAGCAAGATATTGACAGGAGGGAGAGAGAGAGAGGACTGCTGAAGAGGTGAGCTCTGTGGGGATTCACAAGTCAGAGTTTTTCTGTAAGGCAGAGTCTGGATGGAACTATAAATTACTGGGATCTGTAGACCTACAAATCCCAGCATAGCTTGATTAGCTTTTGACTTTTTATCTTGAGGAAAAAGTCTCAATATGACCTAGCACAAGCTACAGCAGATGTGAAGCTCCAGGGTTTACTGGCATGCACTTCTAGTTATCCATCTATTCATAGCTCCCTCTGCCCTTCTTTTGGACCCAAATCCTTTTGTTCCCCCCATAATTCACATATTGTTCTCTCTTAGTTTCTCTCTTAGTGTGTATATATATATATATATACACTATATTGCCAAACACCCCTCCAAATCATTGGATTCATAAGTTCCAATCCCCTCCATGGCCACAGGTGTATACAATCAAGCCCCTAGGCATGCAGACGGCTTCTACAAACATTGGTGAAAGAATGGGTCGCTCTCAGGAGCTCAGTGACTCCAAGCGTGGTCCCGTGATAGGTGGCCACCTGTGCAATAAGTCCATCCGTGACATTTCCTTGTTACTAAATATTCCACGCTCAACTGTTAGTGGGATTA
The DNA here is from genome assembly GCF_062004578.1 of Staurois parvus. Taxonomy (NCBI): domain Eukaryota; kingdom Metazoa; phylum Chordata; class Amphibia; order Anura; family Ranidae; genus Staurois; species Staurois parvus. The sequence continues at coordinate 1,041,391 of NW_028318224.1, forward strand.
TAACAAAGTGGAAGCAACTGGGAACAACAGCCACTCAGCCACCAAGTGGTAGGCCACGTCACATGACAGGGCGGGGTCAGCGCATGCTGAAGCGCACAGTGCGCAGAAGTCGCCAACTGTCTGCAGAGTCAATAGCTAAAGACCTCTAAAGTTGGTGTTTCCTTCAGATGAGCCCAACAACAGTGCGTAGAGATATATATAAATTATATATATAAATATCTATTTATAAGTACTGTATATAAATTTTTATATATATATATATATATATACTGTATATATATATATATATATATATATATATATAATTTATATTTATATATATTATACATATTTTAATCAATCATCCTTTGCATATATATGTGTATATATATATATATATATATATATATATACACATATTTTTATATATATATATATATATATATATATATATATAATATATATATATATATACAGTATATCAGTATATGCAAAGGATGATTGATTAAAATATGTATAATATATATAATATAAATATAAATTATAAGTACTGTATATAAGTACTGTATATAAATATATATATATATATATATAAAATATATATTTATATTTATATAGTATATATACATTATATATATATATATATATATATATACAAATATATATATATATATATATTAATCAATCATTGTTTGCATATATAAAGTTTACAGTTTGCAATACAATACATATACATATATATATATATATATATATATATATATATATATATATATATATATACACAGTATATATATATGTGCGAAGGATGATTGATTAAAATATATTATATAAAATATAGATATAAATGTCATATTTTTGTATAAATACTGTATATAAAATGTATATATATGTATATATAGTGGTAGGCACTCAAGAGAAATACACAAAACAGAATATATAAAAAAAATTAACGAAGGAAAAAAAAAAAATTAAATATATATATATATATATATATATATATATATATAAACTCTTATTATACACACAACGTGCACTCATAATGTTACACTTTCATAACATAACAAATACGATCATTACGGTGGAGTATTGTTATTGATCGCTCTGTCCTAAATTTGGCGCACGCCGGGCCCAGGTGATATCTTGGCCTCCCAGTGAACATCACAATTTTACCATCCTAAAGTATTATGATTGCCTTGATTTCCGTCATAAATCACCGGCTGTCCTCAACCCTGCTCGGTGCTGACTGAATTAAAGCCGGCTCCTTCCGTTAGCCGCTGCCAGGACTCACGCTGGAGATGATGTTGGGATAATGATGATGAATCTCTCCCTGAAGCCGGACCATCTCCGCATTATACGGAGCATGCTTTTCTCCGTACGAGCCCTGGAATTGGAGCTGGGAAGAGCCCATCTGCTGACCTCCCAGGATGGGCGCTATAGGTCTTCATTATTATGGCGGCAGTGGTGGGAAAAGTGACCCTCAAGACCCAGGCTAAAGGAGGAAAAACGAAGGATGTTTCCGATGTTGTGTACGCAGCTAGAATTTAATGATTCCCCTTAGTGACCTCCATAGGTGCCTATCCTACGACACCAAGCTTTATCACCATCTTAGATATTGCAGTTGCCCAGAATCCCTGACTTCGAAAATTGGACCTTGCTCTTCAAATTTAAAGCGTTTCGTAAACCCCAACTTTTTTACAATCTTTACCAGACTGGTGAAAAGGGACTAAAGATATTTAAAAAGTCCTCCACAGAATCAGTCCATAGGACATTAGGTCCTATGACCTACATTCTTACAACAAAAAGTATTCAAATGTTTCATCTAATCAACAATTCAGTTGGAGGGCTTTTTGGTTCCCTTTAGTCCCTTCTCACCATAACCTGTAAAAATATACTGTTTCGTTGGGTTCCAGATCCTACTCTATAGAAGCCATGGTTTCCATACACTGATGGCCAACAAGCCTGAATCAGTTGTATGCAGTTTGAAACAAATGGCTCTACCATAGTAGGCTGTATTGGCACTAAACAACAACAAATGTGGTGGTACGATGGTAATCTGTGGTGGGAACACTTATTTCAGCTACTGAAAGCCTGTTTCACCATGTTGGAATTGCATGGATTACACGGAGTTGAGGCACTGAATGCATTCATTTGAATGGGTTGCTTTTGGGGGGCAGTTTTATCTACCAGATGCAACATGCTGTATAAATTTTATAGCACAGCAACCATGGCAATGAGTACTAAAATGTTAATGCAGCTCAGTGGTTGAGGGGATCCCCGTTTTTATCATCCCCATGTTGCAGGTGTTAATGAGGCCTTATGGCTGCATCTGATTGGATGCAGTTACTGTTCAACTGAAAATTGTCCATTTAGCTCCTTCAATTTTGCTTTGTGAGATGGGTCATCTACGTAGTGAGATGGGAGAAAGCCAACAGGGTCACCTATGTAGTGAGATGGGAGGAGGCCAACAGGGCCATCTACATGGTGAGATGAGGGGGGGCAACAGGGTCATCTACATGGTGAGATGAAGGGGGGCAACAGGGCCATCTACATGGTGAGATGAGGGGGGCCAACAGGGTTATCTACGTAGTGAGATGGGAGAAAGCCAACAGGGTCACCTAAGTAGTAAGATGCGAGGAGGCCAATAGGGTCACTTATGTAGTGAGATGGGAGGGGGCCAAAAGGGCCATCTACATGGTGAGATGAGGGGGGGCCAACAGGGCCATCTACATGGTGAGGTGAGGAGGGGGCCAACAGTGCCATCTACATGGTGAGATGAGGGAGGCTAACAGAGCCATATACATGGTGAGATGAGGGAGGGCAACAGGGCCATCTACGTAGTGAGATGGGAGAAAGCCAACAGGGTCACCTAAGTAGCAAGATGCAAGGAGGCCAACAGGGTCATCTATGTAGTGAGATGGGAGGGGGCCAACAGGACCATCTACACGGTGAGATGAGGGGGGGCAACAGGACCATCTACATGGAGTGATGGGGGGGGGGCAACAGAGCCACATACATGGTGAGATGAGATGGAGGGGACAACAGGGTCACCCACATAGTGAGATAGGAGGGTGACTACAGGGTCATCTACATGTTGAGAAGAGATGGGGACAACAGGATCACCTACTTGGTGAAATGGGAGGGGCCCAACAGGGCACCTTCATAGTGAGATGGGAGAAGGCCAACAAGGTCAATTATGTAGTGAGATGGAAGGAGGCCAACAGGGTCACCCCCCAATAATATAGGTTGGGGCCAACAGGGTCACCAGTTTAAAGAGATGGTGGTCACCCACATGGTGAGATGGGTGGAGGCCAACAAGATCAACTATGTAGTGAGATGGGGGAGGCCAACAGGGTCACCTCCCTTAGTGAGATGGAAGAAGGCCAAAAGGGTCAGCCCTAATGAGATGGGAGGGGGCCAACAGGGTCACCCATGTAGCAAAACTCGCATAGTGTCTGGCCAGCTTTAGAGAGTTGTCACTGGAACAAGTGTTCCAAATGGAAGATATCCCCTCATTTTTGGTGACAACTGTAAAAATACTGCAGTAAAAAAACGACCTCCATTTATTCCGGAGTCGGTCGTTGACTGAGGTCCCAGACTGATGCTTTCAGCAGTAATTTTATGGGAATATTACATGTATAATTGGACAAAGTTAAGGGCCGACAGTAAAACATGGAATTTTTTTTTTCCTTTATTTTCCCCCTTAAGCCTTCCAGCTCCGTCTTGTGTGAAAATAAAGGCTGTTGATTCTCATTTTTTGTTGGTCAGGTTTATTAACTTTCATTACCGCGCAATAAATTAGCGGCGCGATAATTAACTGAGCAGACGTTGCGAGCTGCGGTGGCAGGTATTTTGTCCCTGATAATGTTCCTGCCGTAAAGGGCGTCTGGAACGCAGAATTAAACAAGATTCTACAGTAGAAAAGGGTAATTCTGTCTGCGGGAAAGCTTTCCTGGATATAAGAAGACTACACCATTATTAGAACGCTTGGTTTGTCTCATTTCTGTGTCTCTTCTAAGACATTTTGATGGAGAGCTTGTTCTTTTGAAAAATAACAGACTTACTGGCTGGATCACCAGATGAAAACAGAAGAAAGAAAGCCTTAAAAAGAAAACAAATGCAACCATCAGCCACATTGTAAGCTGCAATATAAAATGTTTGCTTTTGGGTTTAGTAGCACTTTAACCACTTCCCGTCCGGCCGCTGTATATAAACGGCCGGACGGTGGCAGTGCAGGGGCTGGTTGCTGTGCATAAACGGCGGCCGCCATTTTGGACTTGTTCGCGCTCCCTGGGAGCGCGCAGCGCTGTGATCCGCTGCCCGCTGTGCCCTCTAGACACAGCGGAACACCGAATGCTGTACGGGACCTCTGTGTGAGGTCCCTATCATGTGATCACTGATTGGCCAATCAGTGATAATATGAATAGGTGTAAGCAAGATGTCACTTCCTGACATCATTGCTTACTACGTGTGAAATCTGTGAATGATCACAGAGGTCACATGGTACAGGGCTATTCACAACAGCCTTGTACCATGTGACAAGTTGTGACCAATCACAGCTCACACAGTAGTTCTCAATGGCTGCAAGAATGTAGCCAGAGAGAAGGAGAAATAATTGCTTTTACAGCCTTTATGGGTGTAATCAGTGTAAAAAAAAATAAATAAATCTTCATCACCCCCCACAAGTAGTACAGTGTCACCATGGTGACACTGTACTGCTAGGGTGACAGTATGTAAAAAAATAATATAAAAAGAATAAAAATGTAAAAAAATTTTTTTGAAAAATTATAATTTTTGGTCATAAACCAATTTGGGTTATTTGTTTTTAATAACAAGATAACTGAATACATTTTGGCCAATATTTATGAAGGAGGATTATTTATTTGCAAAATTTTATAGGAAAAACACTTTTTTTCAAAATTTTTGAGCTTTTTCATTTATATAGCAAAAAGAATAAAAACCCCACTGGTGAATAAATACCACCAAAATAAGGTTTTGTCTGTCTCAAAAAAAAGGTTAAACAATTCATATGGGTACAGTGTTGCATGACCGCGCAATTGTCATTCAAAGTGTGATAGCACTGAAAGCTGAACATTGGCCTGGACAGGAAGGGGGTAAAAGTGTCCGGACTGGAAGGGGGTGAAAGTGTCCGGACTGGAAGGGGGTGAAAGTGTCCGGACTGGAAGGGGGTGAAAGTGTCTGGACTGGAAGGGGGGGGGAAAGTGCCCGGACTGGAAGGGGGGTGAAAGTGTCCGGACTGGAAGGGGGTGAAAGTGTCCGGACTGGAAGGGGGGGAAAGTGTCCGGACTGGAAGGGGGTGAAAACGTCCGGACTGGAAGGGGGTGAAAGTGTCCGGACTGGAAGGGGGGAAAGTGTCCGGACTGGAAGGGGGGGGGGAAAGTGTCTGGACTGGAAGGTGGTGAAAGTGTCTGGACTGGAAGGGGGTGAAAGTGTCCGGACTGGAAGGGGGGGAAAGTGTCCGGACTGCAAGGGGGGGAAAGTGTCTGGACTGGAAGGGGGTAAAAGTGTCCGGACTGGAAGGGGTGAAAGTGTCCGGACTGGAAGGGGGGGGGGGGAAGTGTCCGGACTGGAAGGGGGTGAAAGTGTCCGGACTGGAAGGGGTGAAAGTGTCCGGACTGGAAGGGGGTGAAAGTGTCCGGACTGGAAGGGGGTGAAAGTGTCCGGACTGGAAGGAGGTGAAAGTGTCCGGACTGGAAGGGGGGGAAAGTGTCCGGACTGGAAGGGGGTGAAAGTGTCCGGACTGGAAGGGGGTGAAAGTGCCCGGACTGGAAGGGGGGGGGAAGTGTCCGGACTGGAAGGGGGTGAAAGTGTCCGGACTTGTAAGGGGGTGAAAGTGTCTGGACTGGAAGGGGGGGAAAGTGTCCGGACTGGAAGGGGGTGAAAGTGTCCGGACTGGAAGGGGGGGGGGGGAAAGTGTCCGGACTGGAAGGGGGGGAAAGTGTCCGGACTGGAAGGGGGTGAAAGTGTCCGGACTGGAAGGGGTGAAAGTGTCCGGACTGGAAGGGGGTGAAAGTGTCCGGACTGGAAGGGGGTGAAAGTGTCCGGACTGGAAGGAGGTGAAAGTGTCCGGACTGGAAGGGGGGGAAAGTGTCCGGACTGGAAGGGGGGGA